>NC_057809.1:151187696-151197304 GCF_018294505.1 Triticum aestivum
CCGGCCAGTGCTCCTCTGAGTGTTGGTCCGAACCAGGCAGCCTGCGGGGCCACCTCGGGGAAACTTGAGGTTTGGTTTTACTCGTAGCTTGACCTATCCGGGCGTGCCCTGAGAAAGAGATATGTGCAGCTCCTATCGGGATTTGTCGGCACATTCGGGCGGTGTTGCTGGACTTGTTTTAACCTGTCGAATCATCTTGTTGTACCGAGATACCGAGTCTGATCGGTGTGTCTTGGGTGGAGGTCTATTCCTTCGTTGACCGTGAGAGCTTGTTATGGGCTAAGTTGGGACCCCCCTGCAGGGATTGATCTTTCGAAAGCCGTGCCCACGGTTATGGGCGGATGGGAATTTGTTAACGTCCGGTTGTAGATGACTTGAACTAAACTTAATTAAAATGAATCAACCGTGTGTGTTACCGTGATGGCCCCTTCTCGGCGGAGTCCGGGAAGTGGACACGGTGTTGGAGTTATGCTTGCGCAGGATGTTCCTTTAGCTTCTCGCTCGTGCTTCGCCTTCTCTTCTCGCTCTCTTTTGCGTATAAGTTAGCCACCACATATGCTAGTCGCTTGCTGCAGCTCCACATATATTTGCCTTATCCATTCCCATGAGCTTAAATAGTTTTGATCGCGTGGGTGTGAGATTGCTGAGTCCCTGTGGCTCACAGATACTACAACTCCAGATGCAGGTCCAGGTGTTTCTGCTCCAGTTGACGATTACGAGCTCCAGTGGGAGTTCGACGAGGACTCTCAGCGATACTACGTATCTTTTCCGGATGATCAGTAGTGGTGCCTAGTTGGGGTTATCGATTCAGGACCTTGTCGCATGTTGGGTTCTTTTCTATTTTGGCGCCATAGTCGGGCCATGAGTGCTTGTTTGATGGATGTTATTTATGTACTCTGATGTGACGTGGCGAGTGTAAGCCAACTATGTTATCTCCCCCTTTTATTATATATTACATGGGATGTTGTAATGATTGCCCGACTTGCGACATTGCTTTCAATGCGGTTATGCCTCTAAGTCGTGCCTCGACACGTGGGAGCTATAGCCGCATCGAGGGCGTTACAAGTTGGTATCAGAGCCTTCCCCGACCTTAGGAGCCCCATTGCTTGATCGTTTTTAGCAGCCGAGTTGTGTCTAGAAAAATGTTTTGAGTCCTTAGGAATTATATATCGGAGAGCTTAGGAATTCTTTTTACTTCCCAGTCTCCTCATCGCTCTGGTAAGGCATCCTGACGTAGAGTTTTGACTCTTCTCTTCTCAAATTTCACTAAAAAAATTTTAGGTTCACGCGAGTATCTTGGTTTTGTTCCGATGGTTTTGTGACGAGAACATTGTTCTTGGTGCCTCCTGTCTTTAGGGGTTGTGGCAGTGTCCCGGGGAGTTGAGCTCCGAGGTGTTGTCGTCACAATTTTATCGTTGCAATTCTGGTATACTTGAGATATGTTCGCCGACATCGAAAATCTCTTTTATGTAGTTCGTTGGTGAGATAACCTCGACGCCACCCAGTACTGGGGCGGGAGTTCGGGAGTATCGCCATAACTTGTATAACGGATGCTTTTCGAAGGTTGAGGTAGATGGTTTCCGAAGTTTTCCTGGTTATGTGTTGAAGGATGGATACAGCTGGATGTAGGATTTGCTAGTTTGGGTGAGATATTGTGCTTCCCCTGTATCCCCAACACCTGATTGCATAACCGGAAAGGTTCGGGAATTTCATAGGTGGGAATTCTAGTAGCTCTAGTTCTTCTTCCACGGATATTGGTTTGAGATTGGGATTTCTTACCGATTATTCGTTCTTGATCCGTACCTTGTTGATTTATTTCTCTTCCTTAATTCTTCGTGGCTTCTCAATTTATGGATATGTGACCATTTCAAGAGGAATGCATTCGTTCATTTTGTTCGGATGTGAAGACTATATGTTGCAATTTTCATTCCGTTGGATTCAGCTTCTATATTGTTGTCTATCTATGTGCTAATGGTGGTCAACCTCTTCAGGATGGCTCCTCCAACGCGCACGACTCCGAATCCTAATCTGCCTCCACCTCCGCCTCCTCCGGAAGCATGGCAAGCTGTGATGGCCGCTACTAATGCAAACACACAGTTGATCATGCAAATCCTTCAAGAGCGCAATCAAGGCAGTCAAGGGAATCAAGGCCATAATCAGCACCACTTTGCTACTCTGAACCAGTTCCTTGCTAATGGCCCAAAGACGTTCAGCGGTTGTGTTGAGGCTACCGACGCTGACGATTGGCTAGTGGATCTGGGCAAGCATTTTGAATGCAGCAACGTCAGGCCTGAAGATTTCGTCAAGTTCGCTTCTTTCCAGCTCAAAGATCAGGCTGCAGAGTGGTTCCAGCAGTACAAGGATTCCAGAGGTGGACGTGTTATCACTTGGGACGATTTCCGTCAAGATTTCCGCGCTCATCACATCCCTCTAAGTGTGGTTGAGAGTAAGCGTCAGGAATTCCGCAATCTGAAGCAAGGCTCTTTGTCTGTCTATGACTACAACAAGTTGTTCCAGAAGCTCGCCCGTTTTGCCAAGCAGGATGTTCCTGATGAGAAGAGCATGATCTATCAGTTCAGGGGTGGTCTTCGTGAGGAAATTCAGCTCGCTCTTGTCCTCTTTGAGCCGTTGAGATACGATGAGTTCTACAACATGGCACTGAAGCAAGAGGCTGCTCAGATGAGATGTGATGCTTCCAGGAAGCGTGCCAGAGATGTTACTCCGTCTTCCTCTACTCAAGTGGTCAAGCAGCAGAAGTATTGGCTTCCTCCTCCTCCGTTCCGTCAGCCGTATCAGCAGAAGAGCAAAGGTGGCAGTGGTTTCTCCCACCCACCCAACCCAGGCTTTCAGAACAAGGCTTCGTCTCAAGCGCCAAGATCGAGTGCTCCGTATCACCGTCCGCTTTCAGAGGTCACGTGCAACAAGTGCCAACAGAAGGGTCACTATGCCAACAAGTGTACCAACCAGAGGCGTCTTCCTCCTCCTCCTCCTGTCAGATCGGCAAGTACAGCTGTGGTCAAGCACAATCCCAAGCACGCCAAGGTCAATATGCTGAATGCAGCTCAGGCTGAGGATTCTTCAGATGTCATTATGGGTAACCTTCCTATTAATGATATTCCTGCAAAAGTTCTTTTTGACACGGGTGCATCGCATTGTTTCATGTCAAAGCCATTTTTTACCAAGCATGAGTTCGTTTCTTCTCATTTGGGTAAAAATATGGATATCATTTCTCCTGGCAAACGTTTGAGCGCAAGTCTGGAGGTGCCAGATGTCGCTATCACGATGGGAGATTTCAAGTTTCTTGCTTCTCCTATGGTTCTTGGTAACTCGGATATCGATCTTATTCTCGGGATGGACTGGCTCTCTAAGCATAAAGCTCAGCTTGATTGTGCAGCCAGGCAGATTCAACTGACTCATTCGTCTGAGGATGTCATTGTCTTTGCCGCTCGAGATAATTCCATCCAGTTGTTTTCTCTCAATGAGAAGGGTGAATTGGATGCTATTTCGCAGATTCCGGTTGTTTGTGAGTATCAAGACGTCTTTCCAGAAGAGCTCCCAGGAATGCCTCCGCACCGGCCAGTTGAATTTGTTATTGAACTTGAGCCCGGTACGGAACCTGTGTGCAAACGTCCTTACAAGCTCGGCCCCGAAGAGTTGAAGGAGTTGAATAAACAACTCGATGAGCAAGAAAGATTGGGTCTCATTCGGCCTAGTACTTCTCCGTGGGGTTGTGGTGTTCTTTTTGTGAAGAAGAAGGATGGATCGAGTCGACTTTGTGTTGATTACCGTCCAGTAAACAAGAAGACCATCAAGAACAAATACCCACTTCCCAACATCAATGAGCTGTTCGAACAACTCAAGGGTGCTCAAGTATTCTCCAAGCTTGATCTCCGTATGGGTTATCATCAGATTCGTATTCGTGAGCAAGATATTCCCAAGACGGCGTTCAGAACAAGCTTTGGTTCTTATGAATACACCGTCATGTCTTTTGGCCTCGCCAACGCTCCTCCGACGTTCTCTCGCATGATGAACTTCATCTTCAACCCCTACACCAATGAATTCGTTCTGGTCTATCTCGACGACATTCTGGTTTTCTCGAAGAACAAGGAAGATCATGCCAAGCACTTGCGTTTGGTTCTTGACAAGCTCAGAGAACATCAGTTCTACGCCAAGTTCTTCAAGTGTGAATTTTGGCTCGATGAGGTTCTTTATCTTGGTCATATCATCTCTGCCAAGGGCATTTCCGTGAATCCTGAGAAGGTGTCTGCAATTGTGAATTGGGAACCTCCTCAGAACGTGAAGCAACTCCGCAGTTTCCTCGGTCTCGCAAGCTATTGCAGAAGATTCGTTGAAAACTTTTCTAAGATCGCCAAGCCTCTCTCAAATCTTCTTCAGAAGCACGTCAAGTACGTTTGGTCTCCGGAGTGTGATATTGCTTTCAACACTTTGAAAGAGAAATTGATCACTGCTCCAGTTCTGACTCCGCCTGATGAAACCAAGCCGTACGAGGTCTTTTGTGATGCCTCTCTCCAAGGTCTCCGTGCTGTACTGATGCAAGAGAAGAAAGTTGTCGCTTATACCTCTCGCCAGTTGAAACCTAATGAGAAGAACTACCCCACTCATGATCTCGAGTTGGCGGCAGTTGTGCATGCTTTGTTGACTTGGAGACATCTTCTATTGGGAAGGAAAGTGGATATTTTCACTGATCACAAGAGTCTCAAGTACATCTTCACTCAGCCTAATCTCAACCTCAGGCAGACTCGATGGGTCGAAATGATTCAAGAGTACAATCCGAGTATCGAGTATACTCCAGGCAAGGCTAATGTGATTGCTGACGCTTTGAGCAGAAAAGCATATTGCAACAGTCTGATTCTCAAGCCTTATCAACCCGAGCTTTGTGAAGCTTTCCGCAAACTGAATCTGCAAGTTGTTCCTCAAGGTTTCCTCTCTAACCTTCAAGTCTCTCCTACCTTAGAAGACCAGATTCGCCAAGCCCAACTTCTTGATGCTATGGTGAAGAAGGTGAAGATTGGTATTGCAAAGAGTCAGTCCAAGTACAAGTGCTTCCGACTTGATGACAAGGACACTCTCTTCTTCAGGATCGAATTGTTGTGCCCAAAGGTGAACTCCGTAAGAGGCTCACAACTCTCTCCTCTCCATACACCCTGGTAGTACGAAGATGTATCAGGATCTCAGGCAAACTTATTGGTGGACTCGAATGAAGCACGAGATCGCTCAATTCGTGAACGAGTGTGATGTCTGCAGAAGAGTGAAGGCAGAACACCAAAGGCCAGCAGGTCTCCTCCAACCTCTTGCCATTCCAGAATGGAAGTTTGACCACATTGAAATGGACTTCGTGACTGGGTTTCCAAAGTCCAAGCGTGGCAATGATGCTATTTTTGTCGTCATCGACAAGCTCACCAAAGTGGCTCTTTTTCTGCCTATCAAAGAGTCAATCACTGCAGCTCAATTAGCGGAACTCTATACCTCTCGCATTGTCTCTCTGCACGGTATTCCTCAAGTGATATCTTCAGACCGTGGCAGCATCTTTACCTCCAAGTTTTGGGATTCTTTTCAGAAGGCCATGGGCACCAACATCCGCTTCAGCACAGCTTTCCATCCTCAAACAAGCGGTCAAGTCGAGCGTGTCAACCAAATTCTTGAAGATATGCTCAGGGCTTGTGTGATCTCCTTCGGCATGAAGTGGGAGGATTGTCTTCCTTATGCTGAATTCTCTTACAACAACAGCTTTCAAGCAAGTTCGGGCAAGGCCCCCTTTGAAATTCTGTATGGCAGGAAGTGTCGTACCCCTCTCAACTGGTCTGAAACCGGTGAACGTCAGCTGCTGGGCAATGACCTAATCACAGAGGCAGAAGAAATGTGCAAAGTCATTCGTGATAACCTCAAAGCAGCTCAATCCCGCCAGAAGTGCTACTATGATAGTAAGCACCGTGAATTAGCTTTCGAGATCGGAGATCATGTTTACCTCCGCGTCTCTCCCATGAAAGGTACTCGTCGCTTCGGTATCAAAGGGAAGCTTGCCCCTAGATACGTGGGACCTTTCAAGATTGTCAGCAAGAGAGGCGACCTCGCCTATCAACTCGAGCTTCCTTCAAACTTTGCAAATGTTCATGATGTGTTCCATGTCTCTCAGCTTCGAAAGTGCTTCAAGACTCCTGACCGCACCGTCAACTTCGAGGACATTGAGCTCCAAGAAGATCTATCCTATCGTGAGCACCCAGTTGCTATTCTTGAAGAGACTGAATGCAAGACTCGCAACAAGTCAATCAAATTTCTCAAAGTTAAGTGGTCTCACCATTCCGACCGTGAAGCTACCTGGGAACGCGAGGATCACCTCCGTTCTGAGTACCCGGAGTTCTTTCAGTCCTAGATCTCGGGACGAGATCTTTTCGTAGTGGTGGAGTGTTGTAACGCCCCAGATATACTTTCCATATTTGTATCCAACTCTTGCCGTCCCCGGCGCTAAGTTATATTTATTTCTCGGGTTGGGTCCTTGTCTCCATGTGTTGTTTTCGTTTTCATGCATCTCATACCATGTCATCTCGTGCATCGCATTTGCATACATGTTCATCTCATGCATTCGAGCTTTTTCCCCGTTGTCCGTTTTGCATTCCGGCGCTTCGTTCTCCTCCGGTGGTCATTTCTAGCTTTCTTTCGTGTGTGGGGTTTAAACATTTTCGGATTGGACCGAGACTTGCCAAGCGGCCTTGGTTTACTACCGGTAGACCGCCTGTCAAGTTTCGGGTCATTTGGACTTCGTTTGATACTCCAACGGTTAACCGAGGGACCGAAAAGGCCTCGTGTGTGTTGCAGCCCAACACCCCCCAAATTTGGCCCAAAACCCACCAAACTCTGCTCCATGTCCTAGAGCGTTCGATCACGATCGTGTGGGCGAAAACCGCACCTCATTTGGACTCTCCTAGCTCCCTCTATGCCTATATATACACCCCTCCGTTTTCGGATCTCTCCCTCTCCCCGAAACCCTAAAAAAAACAGATCCCCGCCAGATCCGCGCCGACGGACGTGTCCGCCCCCGGCCGGACAGCGTCCGCCGCTGCAGCCCGCCCACTCGGGGGCCGCCACGTCACCCCCGCCGCCGCCGCCTCCCACCGCGGCCCGGGAGCCCGCATCCGGCCCCCGCGGCCCGGTGAGCTCCGCCGCCGCCCGGGACTCGCCTCCCGCCGGGATCCGCCGCCTCCCCGACCTCCGGCGACCGGCGCCGTCGCCGCCGCCGCACCGGCCGCCGCCGCGCCGCGCGCCCGCGCCTCCGTGGCCGCGCCCTCGCCCGCGGCCGGCCCCGCCGGCCACCTCGCCGCCCCTCGTCGCCCCGGCGACCACCGGATCCGCCCCGGCCGCCTCCTCCCGCGACTCCGGCGGCCAAGTCCGGCCAGCTACAGTGTTCCCCGCCGCCGCCTCGGAGTCCGTGCCCGATCCAGATCTGGATCTGGGATATTTCGGTTGACCTCTCTCCCCCGAAACCCTAATTTTCGTGCTATCTTTGACTGCTTGTATCTCCACAACCGTAGCTCCGTTTTGGGCGTATGATATATCAAAATCTTTGTCTCGACATGTACATAATTTCATTCCATTGCATCATTTGCATTTGAGGTCATCTTGATACCCAAAATGCTGTTAGAAGGAGGCTTCGTGAGTTAAATTGCAGATCCGTTAGTTCATCATGCACTTTTGTCATTTTTGCTATATTTAATTCGTGCATGATATGCCTGTGCCCCTTTGGGATGTATTGTGAAGCATTTTGTCTTCTTTCCAGAGGTGCCACGCATGCATTTTTAGGATGTGTGTGTTGTCTTGTGCAAGCTTGCGAAGTAGGGTACCTGAGAATGCAGATTTCAGGGACTTAGTGATTTTCACTAAGTCTGGGATATTTTAGTTCATGATGCTATATGTCCAGCTTGTTTCCTAGTGATCCGTGCCTCTTTTGAGGATGATCAGTAAGGGAGTTTTGATATTTATGTCATGCTCTATCCATCCATGTCTTTGTTGGCATTTGTGGATTGCTCTAGGTTGACTCAATCGAGCTCAACTTTTGCTTCGTTGTTAATCTGGGCAGATCGTCAACTTGTTTGCGATTTCGCCGATGCTACCGTTAGTGTTCCATGCATGCTATGCCTTCGTTCTTGCCATGTGTAGCTAGCACTTTGTGCCTTCTTGCTGGTTATATGCTTTCCTTGCCATGACTTGCACCGTAGTGAGTGCATCGAGCTCGTTTACATGCCTTCGTGAGTTAAATTTCAGCATGTCTCAGTTTTCACTAAGTCTGAAAACTGATTGTGTTCGAGCGATGTTCGTGAGCTCGGTAGAGTATTTTGTGAACCCTTTTGGCCCCAGGTCACTTTGGGTGTTTTATTAAGCTTGTTGAGTAGCTCCATGCCATGTTCTTACTTGTCATGTTCAGGTTTCCTATCATGTTGTTTTGCTGCTCCGAAGAGAGCATCGTGATCTGAAATTTCAGACTAGTGTTAATTTCACTAAGTCTGAAATCTGTTTTGCATTTGCGTTTTAGCCATGCTTGTTTGAACCTCTTAATGGATGAATTTGCCTATGGCTCAGTGCTAGTATTTTGTCAACCATCTTGTGTACATCACTGCCATGGATTTTGTTTTCATGTTTGGTGGCTGTAGCATGTTCATTTCGTTGCATTTAGATGTCTACTTGCTGTAAATCGCAGACCGGTGTCATATCTTAAAACGCTCGCCATTTCCAAACCGTAGCTCCGATTCCAATGATCTTTATATCGTTTTCAAGCGATTTCATCCCCTCTATCCAGTGGCACACTTGGTTTTCCAAGTTGATGCCAGGTTCATGCATTTCCTGTCATATCTTGCATTTTGCATTCCGCATCGCATCCCGCATAGCATATCGTCATTTCATCATATTGCTTGGTCTTGCCCGTGGTTGATTGTATCCTTGTTGCTTGTTTGTCTTGTTGGGTAGAGCCGGGAGACGAGTTCGCTACCGAGGAGCCCGTTGAGTTTGCTTGTGAGGATCCAGTCAACTCTGACAACTGTGCAGGCAAGATGATCATACCCTCGAAATCACTACTATCTTTGCTATGCTAGTTTGCTCGCTCTTTTGCTTTGCCACTGCTACGATGCCTACCTTTTGCTTGTCAGCCTCCCAATTGCATGGTTGAACCTCTAACCCACCATTGTCCTAGCAAACCGTTGATTGGCTATGTTACCGCTTTGCTCAGCCCTTCTTATAGCGTTGTTAGTTGCAGGTGAAGATTGGAGCCGTTCCTTGTTGGAACATTCATTTACTTGTTGGGATATCATTATATTGCTATGTTATCTTAATGCATCTATATACTTGGTTAAGGGTGGAAGGCTCGGCCTCTCGCCTAGTGTTTTGTTCCACTCTTGCCGCCCTAGTTTCCGTCATATCGGTGTTATGTTCCCGGATTGTGCGTCCCTTACGCGGTTGGGCTATAATGGGAACCCCTTGATAGTTCGCCTTGATTAAAGCTTTTCCAGCAATGCCCAACATTGGTTTTACCATTTGCCACCTAGCCTCTTTTTCCCTTGGGTTTCCGGAGCCCGAAGGTCATCTTATTTTAACCCCCCCCC
>NC_057809.1:151197406-151416799 GCF_018294505.1 Triticum aestivum
CCGGCCAGTGCTCCTCTGAGTGTTGGTCCGAACCAGGCAGCCTGCGGGGCCACCTCGGGGAAACTTGAGGTTTGGTTTTACTCGTAGCTTGACCTATCCGGGCGTGCCCTGAGAAAGAGATATGTGCAGCTCCTATCGGGATTTGTCGGCACATTCGGGCGGTGTTGCTGGACTTGTTTTAACCTGTCGAATCATCTTGTTGTACCGAGATACCGAGTCTGATCGGTGTGTCTTGGGTGGAGGTCTATTCCTTCGTTGACCGTGAGAGCTTGTTATGGGCTAAGTTGGGACCCCCCTGCAGGGATTGATCTTTCGAAAGCCGTGCCCACGGTTATGGGCGGATGGGAATTTGTTAACGTCCGGTTGTAGATGACTTGAACTAAACTTAATTAAAATGAATCAACCGTGTGTGTTACCGTGATGGCCCCTTCTCGGCGGAGTCCGGGAAGTGGACACGGTGTTGGAGTTATGCTTGCGCAGGATGTTCCTTTAGCTTCTCGCTCGTGCTTCGCCTTCTCTTCTCGCTCTCTTTTGCGTATAAGTTAGCCACCACATATGCTAGTCGCTTGCTGCAGCTCCACATATATTTGCCTTATCCATTCCCATGAGCTTAAATAGTTTTGATCGCGTGGGTGTGAGATTGCTGAGTCCCTGTGGCTCACAGATACTACAACTCCAGATGCAGGTCCAGGTGTTTCTGCTCCAGTTGACGATTACGAGCTCCAGTGGGAGTTCGACGAGGACTCTCAGCGATACTACGTATCTTTTCCGGATGATCAGTAGTGGTGCCTAGTTGGGGTTATCGATTCAGGACCTTGTCGCATGTTGGGTTCTTTTCTATTTTGGCGCCGTAGTCGGGCCATGAGTGCTTGTTTGATGGATGTTATTTATGTACTCTGATGTGACGTGGCGAGTGTAAGCCAACTATGTTATCTCCCCCTTTTATTATATATTACATGGGATGTTGTAATGATTGCCCGACTTGCGACATTGCTTTCAATGCGGTTATGCCTCTAAGTCGTGCCTCGACACGTGGGAGCTATAGCCGCATCGAGGGCGTTACATAAAATTCTCTTATGAGTGTGTTGAGTACTAAGAGAAGTTTGATACTTGATGATTGTTTTGAGATATGAGGATGGTAATATTAGAGTCATGCTAGTTGAGTAGTTGTGAATTTGAGAGATACTTGTGTTGAAGTTTGTGATTCCCGTAGCATGCATGTATGGTGAACCTTTATGTAACGAAGTCGGAGCATGATTTATTTATTGATTGTCTTCCTTATGAGTGGCGGTCGGGGACGAGCGATGGTCTTTTCCTACCAATCTATCCCCCTAGGAGCATGCACGTAGTACTTTGTTTCGATGACTAATAGATTTTTGCAATAAGTATGTGAGTTCTTTATGACTAATGTGGAGTCCATGGATTATTCGCACTCTCACCCTTCCACCATTGCTAGCCTCTCTAGTACCGTGCAACTTTCGCCGGTACCTTAAACCCTCCATATACCTTCCTCAAAACAGCCACCATACCTACCTATTATGGCATTTCCATAGCCATTCCGAGATATATTGCCATGCAACTTTCCGCCATCTAGTTCATCATGACACATTCATCATTGTCATATTGCTTAGCATGATCATGTAGTTGACATAGTATTTGTGGCAAAGCCACCGTTCATAATTCTTTCATACATGTCACTCATGCATCATTGCACATCCCGGTACACCGCCGGAGGCATTCATATAGAGTCATCTTTGTTCTAGTATCGAGTTGTATCATCGAGTTGTAAATAAATAGAAGTGTGATGATCATCATTCAATAGAGCATTGTACCAAAAAAGAAAAAAAAGAGAAAGGCCAAATAAAAAATAAAAAAATAAAAGGGGCAATGCTACTATCCTTTTTCCACACTTTTGCTTCAAAGCAGCACCATGATCTTCATATAGAGAGTCTCTTGAGTTATCACTTTCATATACTAGTGGGAATTTTCATTATAGAACTTGGCTTGTGTATTCCAACAATGGGCCTCCTCAAGTGCCCTAGGTCTTCGTGAGCAAGCAAGTTGGATGCACACCCACTAGTTTCTTTTGTTGAGCTTTCATACATTTATAGCTCCAGTGCATCCGTTGCATGGCAATCCCTACTCACTCACATTGATATCTATTGATGGGCATCTCCATAGCCCGTTGATACGCCTAGTTGATGTGAGACTATCTTCTCCCTTTTTGTCTTCTCAACAACCACCATTCTATTCCACCTGTAGTGTTATATCCATGGCTCACGCTCATGTATTGCGTGAAGATTGAAAAAGTTTGAGAACATCAAAAGTATGAAACAATTGCTTGGCTTGTCATCGGGGTTGTGCATGATTTACATATTTTGTGTCGTGAAGATGGAGCATAGCCAGACTATATGATTTTGTAGGGATAGCTTTCTTTGGCCATGTTATTTTGAGAAGACATGATTGCTTAGTTAGTATGCTTGAAGTAATATTGTTTTTATGTCAATATGAACTTTTGTCTTGAATCTTTCGGATCTGAATATTCATACCACAATTAAGAAAAATTACATTAAAATTATGCCAAGTAGCACTCCGCATCAAAAATTCTGTTTTTATCATTTACCTACTCGAGGACGAGCAGGAATTAAGCTTGGGGATGCTTGATACGTCTCCAACGTATCTATAATTTTGGATTGCTCCATGCTATATTATCTACTGTTTTGGGCAATATTGGGCTCTATTATCCACTTTTATATTACTTTTGGGAGTAACCTATTAACCGGAGGCCCAGCCCAGATTTGTTGTTTTATGCCTATTTCAGTGTTTTGAAGAAAATGAATATCAGACGGAGTCGAAACGGAACGAAATCAACTGGAGAAGTTATTTTTGGAAGGAAACACACCTGATGGACTTGGACCCTATGTCAGGGGAGACACGAGGTGCTCACGAGGGTGGGGGCGCCCCCCCCCCTAGGGCGCGCCCCCTGTCTTGTGGGGCCCTCGTGGCTCCTCCGACGTCCTCCCTGCACCCATATATATCCACGTACCCTAAAACTTCTAGAACAAAGATTAGATCGGGAGTTCCGCCGCCAGAAGCCTCCGTAGCCACCAAAAGCCAATCTAGACCTGTTCCGGCACCCTGCCGGAGGGGGCAATCCCTCACCGGTGGCCATCTTCATCATCCCGGTGCTCTCCATGACGAGGAGGGAGTAGTTCTCCCTCGGGGGCTGAGGGTATGTACCAGTAGCTATGTGTTTGATCTCTCTCTCTCTCGTGTTCTTGATTTGGCATGATGTTGATGTATCGCAAGCTTTGCTATTATAGTTGGATCTTATGTTTCTTCCCCCCTCTACTCTCTTGTAATGAATTGAGTTTCCGCTTTGAAGTTATCTTATCGGATTGAGAGACATCATATGCACAATATTGAATTCTATCTACTTAGTTTAGAGATCATACATGTGAGTGCCAGCTGCTTAGTATATGAATCAATTGTGTCAATTATATCATGCCATCCTGCATACTTAGACAACATGTATGTGAATTATTTCATCCCAGCCTATTTTAGAAAGATATCATATAGTTTTGTCATGACATCCTGTTTAGGTACTCATCATATGTTGAATCATGCCATTATATCATGTTAAGTTATCCACCATATATCTGAAACTGTGTCATGCTATCCTGTTTAGTTAGGCATCATATATGTGAAATTGTGTCATGTTGTCCTGTTTGGTTAGACAACATAGATGTGAATTACCACATTTGTCTATCATAAAATGTCGGTACGTTCAATTTCTCTTCTTGTTTATCATCCATTTAAATTGGAGGGGGTGATGGCAGTATCTAAGGGAGAAAAAACCCGTTCTTCACAAAAGACAGTGCTACCCGTTGATGCAGATAGAACCATGGTTGTACTGGCCCACAAACTAGCCCCACCACACATAATCGAGACTCTTCCAGATTGCACACTTACATCATTGGGCAGAGAACCAGCTACAACCCATCTAACTGCAACCCCAGTGGATAGTAACCCACTTATAGTTGACAAAGCACCATGTCCACCCTAGAGTACCCCCACACGAGCAGTTTGTAAAGCTACTGCAGTGCCCAAAGCACGAAGACCACCACAGCTAACCCAAACTCCATGTTTAAAGCAGAAGAGCAACTCTTCTCAGGTTAGATTCCGTAGCTATGGTCCATACTCCTTTGCTGTTGCATCACTGTATTTACTCATACCAACTACTTTCGAATTTGAAGGATCCAATTGAAACTCCAATGGCGCAACAGGTATGTTTTAAACCTATTTCTTTAACTAGATTGCTGTTCTAACTTCTTGCTCTATGTTGATTTCAGTTTAAGTTGTATAAACAGTTATGTTCTCATGTGATGCACACTACAAGTGCTGCCAATGTTGTGTAGTTTCTCACACTTATATTCTGTCTATGCTGTTGTGTCTTCAAAATATATGAGTTGAACTGTGTCTCTATCTTGATTAGGGAACATAAACTAGAAATATATGGACAATATAGTGACCATAGTACATAGATATATGTTTGTTTCATGTTGTTATCTTGTCCACCTTACTACTGAACCAGTTTACCAAAATGAGTTTCGTATACTATAAGCTAAACCTGTGATGTGTTTGCTTGTTTCTCTTGTAGTATGCAAACAGAATATTAGAGAAGAGCACCCCACTATGCAATGGTAGAGAAAGTAATGCAGATAAGGTTCAAGATAGTGAGACAACCCTGTTGGTCTCCAAGAAAGGTGATAAAAACGATCTTGTAGACAGAGAGAAAACCCCACAGTCCTGCATTGATGTAGTGTTCGAGTTACTGACCAGTACCGCTGGCACAAGCTCTTCGAACTCGCTACCTGAATCACTTCGGCTTCTTCAGTCTCAGCTACAAGCTAAAAGGCATCAATTAGCTATGCTGCGGCAAGAAGCCGAAGGACTGAGGAAGTCCCTGTAGAATTCAGATGCGTACTTTCTTGTGCAACAGCAAGCGCTGGAGGATTTAAGCGCCAAACAAGAGAAAGTTAATAAGCTTTCTAAGCATCTTCCCAGCATTATGGGTACCCAGGACATTGTTTCTTGAACTCTTCTGAAGTGGTTTCAGTTCTGGACTTGTTTTGTTGCGGCGTTTATATGCTGCTTTGTTCCCTATATTTGCACTGGTGGCGAACTTTGATGCCCAGTGGATGTAATATGTGGAATAGCCATGATAGCCTAGCATAAGTTGCTTGCTTATTTATTTCCTTGTTGTCTTGTTTATTTGTTTGCTTGTAGTCAGTGCAGTTCTTTTTCCGTGGTTTGCTAGTGGCTGCAATAACCTATTTTTTAAAACTAGGCCACAATAACCATGGGCTAATATTTACTGTAGTGACACTGGGCCTCCTACTGGCCGTAGAAACAGTGGGCCTTCTATGGGTCGTAGAAACAGTAGGCCTTCTACGGGCCATAGAAACAATGGGCCTTCTACGGACCGTATCATCAATGGGCCTTATACGAGCCGTATGATCGATTGGCCAAACATGGGCCAATAACAGGACGCATTATGGCCGTAGACGGGCTAGAGTTGGAATCGTCCGTTCATGGGCCGACCATAACGGGCCATCGTTAATAGGCGTATTTGATGACGCTATGAAAATGGCCCAATGTATTAACGGACCACAAACGGGCCGACTGTAACCACGGGCTGAATTTGGCCCACAAGCAAAAAATGACAGTAAAGGGCCGTAAGTAAACGAATGCTGGAAATGAGCCCAAGAATAAATGGGCTCTAAGAAGGCCGAAAGATAACATGGGCTGGAAATGGCCCAACGGAATAATGGGCCGTTAATGGGTATAAAGTGATACACTGTTCATTACAGGCCAGTTTCACCACGGGCTGTTAATGGGTGTAAAGTGATACAATGTTCATTACGGGCCAGTTTCACCATGGGCCATTAATAGGCCAAGAGTTACATAGGGCCTCATATGGGCCAAAAGATGTCATGGGCCATACATGGGCCAGAAGTGAAAATGGGCTGGAATCATATTGGATGGCCCAGATGACGCTACTGGGCCTAATTCGCATAGGGCGTAACGGGCCTTGGGTTAGCGGGCTGTAAATGGGCTATATGCGAACAGGCCGTTAACAGGCTTTCCATGGGCCGGCCCGCCACCTTTTGACCAAGTCAAACAGGCTGGCCTTTTCACAGGAATGGACCTCTGTTGGGCCGTGCCACGTGTTGACGTATCATAGGCGCCTTCTGTCCAATGAGTGGATGACATCTGTCCCAACGATGAGCCGACACGTGTTTCCTCTAGCCAATGATGATTTTACACGTGGAAAAACCACATTGGTCGGGGCTGTTAACGGGTTATCGGATCCAAAACACGACCCGATAGCTTAACGGCGTTCCATTACGGTGGATGCCACGTGTCGGTCACCCTTGACGAAAGCACTTCTGTGACGCGCGATTTATCATCATGGAGGTGCACACTTCCGTGATGATAATTTTGGTAATGTCATGGAACACTTCTACGACAGCACAGGTATGACCATCTAGATTCTGTCATAAAATCGTCATGGATGTACATGCATGAAAAAAACGCGACCTACTGTGACAAACACGTATCATCATGGAAGTGTATTTTTTTGTAGTGTTGTGAGCAATCTTAATAGCACTTTCATTGTCACAAAGCAATGGAACATGTTTCACATAGATCCCATGATCTCTAAGAGTTTGGGTCATCCAAAGTAATTGAGCACAACATGAATTGGCGGCAATGTATTCCGCTTCAGTGGTGGATAAGGATATTGAGTTTTGTTTCTTGGAGGACCAAGACACAACAGATCTACCAAGAAATTGACAAGTACCTGAAGTGGAATTTCTATCAACCTTGTCACCTGCATAGTCCGAATTAGAGTATCCAACAAGATCAAAATAAGACCTCTTAGGATACCAAATGCCAAAATTTGGTGTATGAATTAAGTATCTCAATATCCTTTTCACAGCCTTAAGATGACATTCTTTGGGGGCCGCTTGATATCGTGCAAACATGCACACACACACTAAGCATAATATCGGGATGGGAGGCACATAGATATAACAATGAACCAATCACAGAGCAATAAACCTTTTGGTCAACCGGTTTGCCATCCTTAGTCAAGTCAAGATGCCCACTAGTAGTCATGGGTGTATTCATACCTTTGCATTCTTGCATGTTGAACTTCTTGAATAAGTCCTTGGTATACTTTGTTTGGGAAACAAAGGTACCCTCCTTAGTTTGCTTGATTTGCAACCCGAGAAGCAACTTGAGTTCACTCATCATAGACATCTCAAACTTCTCCGACATTAGCTTCCCAAACTTTTCACTAAACTGAGGGTTAGTTGAACCAAATATGATATCATCAGCATAAATTTGGCACACAAATAATTCACCATTGTCGGTGTACAAAAGTAGGGGTCCTTTTTGTACCCCTTTACTTGTGCGCAGGCAGTCACAGCCACACGCCTGCGGCCACGCTTGGCGAAGCAGAGGAAGTGAAGACACAAGACTACCAGAGAAGCGCCAAGCCGACGGCGCGAGAAGCAGAGGGACAAGGTGGGCTTTCCCCGGCAAGAGCCATGCCGAGGGAGCTCATGTAGCCCCAGCAAGAATCTTGCCAGGGCAACTTTCCCAACACCAGCAGAGCCGCCACCCTTGAGCCTAAGAGTTCCGACACCGCCGACAACATAGGAAGCAAGGCTCGGGAGGTGCCTGCATGGTGGCATGCGGATCTTTGTAAAGACCAAGAACATACAAGACTAGATGAGGACTAGAAGATGGAAATCCCCCCCCCCCCCGGCAAGATCCTTGTCAGGGACGCTCACGAGACCCCCGGCAAGACCCTTGCCGGGGACACCTGCGAGACCCCAGCAAGGCCCTTGTCGGGGCCTTACCGGGGACACCTGCGGGGCTGCAGCCAGGCCCCCACCTACCAAGGCTCCATCGTCGTTCCAACACAGCAGTCAACCCGCCAACGAGGCAGGCACCTGCGTGGCGACGTGCAGCTTCCAGGCCAACTCAGCGAGCACCTGCGTGGTGGCATGCGGATCTTCATGAAGACTCTACCACCGCACCAACTCAGCGGTCAGCAAGCCAGCGTGGTGCTGCACACCTAGTCAGCTTGGACGCCCATCAGCGCGAGGCGAGGCGGCGACGGGTGAGACGAGTTTCCTTGCCGTCCCTGATAAAGTGAGGGCGCACGCCGGCAGCGCATTAAATGTGTTTGTCCTATGGTACCAGGCGATAGACTTGTATACAGTACAAACTTTCCACCTCCTGTGTGCCACTATGGTGACCCCTCTGGCTATAAAAGGAGGCCCGAGGCATACTCTAGGAGGATTCGGACTTTTTGGACCCTGCATGCTTTGTAGCTAGTCCAAGAACACCAGATAAACACAAACCAGCACGAGTAGGGTATTACGCATCACTTGCGGCCCGAACCTAGATAAACTCCCCCGTGTTGATCTTCTAAACCCGCTCTTTCCATAGCCCCGCGCCCGCCAACCATAGAAGGGATTCCCTATGATCCCATAGGTGTCGTTCTCACTGACATCTTTGGCGCGCCAGGTAGGGGGCGCAAGTTGTGAAAATCCGATTTGGAAGTTAGCGCATCGACTTCATCATCACCATGGCCCCCAAGAAAAAGGGAATCACAGCAATCGGGTCGTCCGGGGCCGGCCCGTCCGCACCAGCATGAGCAGGCGACTGGGTGGCCACGGATGGTGCCGAAGACATGGCCCGCGAGCATCCACGACACTCTGGCAATCAGAGACAGGCAAGCGGCATCGTTCGAGTCCGAGACGACGAGCCGCACGCCGCTAGGACCGGGGGCGGGGCCGTGCTTCCCACGGGCGGCGTGACAACCTCTACGGCGCTCCAGCTGGCACCCGCGCCATGGCCTTCCCAGGCCGTGCATGATGAGCGCCACCGCGATGCCGGAACTCCCGGGCATCACCGCGGGAAGAGCCCTGTGCGCCATTCTCAGGACGCACCAGGCCGGCGTACGCGCCCGGATGCCAGCGAAAGCGGCGTGTGACCGCGAGACCGTGACAGAGCTCCTTCTAGCTTGGTTAGAAGTCCGAGCGCGTCACGGTCCACGCGGCTCTCACCACCACCTACGCCAACAGAAGCGCTGGCGCGTGTGCAACTAATCCTCGACTTCCCCCCTCCTGCGGAGAAGCTCGACGAGTGGAGGTCCACCATCCGAAGCCTCATCAGCTTCACCAATAAAGACGAGCCACTCCCAGCGGGACCCTCATGCCGGCGTTCTGTTGAGCCAGTGCATGCCGGCGGTGGGAGGACCAGAGATGCTGCGACCATGGTGCACTCTCCTCCCCCACGGCCGCGACAGCAACCACTAGCTCGTCGGGCCGATGCTTGTGAGAACGTTTCCACGGCGTCATCCGACCCGCGAACCCGCTATGACCAACGTCGAGTTTTCGAGAGCTAGCTCAGGAAGACGCTCGAACTACCATCGAGTGACAACGGGAGGCGTGCCATTAGTCAGATCGGCGTGTGGGGCCTGCTATGGACCACCCAACGTCGGGGCGCTCTGGTGACCTGCCTTATGAGGTGGGTTGTCCGGCCTTTACCCGAGAGCTGCGGCAGTTCTAGTGGCCCTCCCACCGCATGTTCAAGCCTGATGTTGGGGAAAAGTACAATGGCAAGACTCACCCGTCGGAGTTCCTCAGCATCTAAACCATCGCGATGCAAGCCGCCAGGGCTCGCGGCGACAAGGTGCTCGCCAACTACTTCCCGTTGGCACTTAAGCCCAATGTCATGTTGTGGTTGATGCACCTGCTAGCATATTCCATCTCTTCCTGGTCGGATATGTGCCATGAGTTTGTTGGCACCTTTACCAGAGGCCACCAAGCTCCTGGCCAGGCAAGTGACTTGCATGTCATCCCCTAGAAGGACGGTGAGTCCTTGCGTAAGTACATACAAAGATTCATCCGTGTGCAGTACACCATCCCATATGTTCATCCCGCCGATGTCATTAGTGCATTCCATCAGAACGTATGCAACCAAAAGATGCGTGAAGAGCTGGCGATGAACAAGGTCAAGGATGTATCCAACTTTATGTTCTGGTTGATAGATGTGCTCGGGCTGACGAAGGAAGGAAGTACCCCGGCGAGGACGCCAGCACAGAGACCAACTCCACATATGAAGACGTCGCCGCCTCGACGAAGAAGGGTCAGCGCCGCAACAGGAAGCGTAAGGGCAAGACTGTGCTTGCCGTTGAGGGATCCGGTGACCCCGGCGCCGCCAAGAAGGCCAAGGCTGACGACCCCGGCAAGGAGGTTGCCGGGTGCGCCGCCTGTTGGGCCTTGGCGGCCACCGACAAGCCAGGAGGCTCCGACAAGCAGTACTGCAAGATCCACCACACCAAGGGCCATGACCTCCAGAACTCCCGACAGGTTGAGCTGCTTGCAGAAAAGCAGATGGCTGAATATGGAAGGGAGGACAAGGAGAAGGGTCAGGATGGTGCTGAGGGGTCCAGCAAGAAGTGTGGCAGCCAAGGAGGTCGCTGCAGCAAAGATAATCAACAAGAGAGGCCCACTCGGGGCCGCGACAAGGAGGAAGATGATGATCATGACGAGGATGACGAGTTCGGCAAGCACGAATTCTAGAAAGCTATAGAGGCCATGTGCGTCGATGGTGGCGCCTCGCTGCACACTTCTCACAGCCAACTGAAGCAGTGGGCGCATGAGGTCACTGTGGCAGAGCCATCGTTCGATGCCCAGAAGCCACTGAAGTGGTCCTACACGCCCATCATTTTTGACACCAAGGATCACCCGGATCGCACAGCTATGGTCGCGTGTTTGCTGTTATTGGTTTCACCAACAATATGCAACCTCAAGGTGGCAAAAGTGCTGGTTGACGGTGGGGCCAGTCTGAATTTGATCTCGCCTGCTATGATCAAGAAGCTGCAGATTCCTGATGGAGATCTCGAGGAGACGGGCATGTTTCAAGGGGTCAGCCTGGGAAGGAGTCAGTTGAAAGGTAAGATTACGCTACCTGTTACATTTGGGGGCGAGCTAAACTATAGGACGGAGAAGATAGTTTTTGATGTCGCCGAGATCCCCTTGCCGTACAATGGGATCCTTGGCCGACCAGTGCTGGCCAAGTTCATGTCGGCGTCACACTACGCTTACAACATGTTGAAGATCCCGGGTCTGCTGACCATCATCACCGTCCACTCTGACAAGAAAGACGCGCTCATCTGCACCGACCAACTCTACCGAGAGGCAGTTGCGGCAACTGCCGCCAAGGCACTTGCTCCTGTCGCTGAAGCCCCGGGAAGGAAGAAGGCTGGCAAGACCCCTTCCGATGAAACCTCTTCCGGCAAGACCTCTTGCACCCACTCCGGCAAGCGCGCCTGTTCGGAGTGCTAAGCTCCCATTGAGGACGTGCCAGAGAGCTCTATCGGCAAGAGCAAGAAGTCCAAGGCTGCACCACCAGAAACCAAGAAGGTGTCCGTCAAGGAGGACGGCACGGGAGGGGCTTTCACTATAAGCTCCACCCTCGATAGCAAATTGGAAAGCGCGCTCATCGCCTTCCTGCGGGTGAATGTCGATGTGTTTGCATGGCAAGCATACGACATCCCCGGCGTTCCCAGGGAGGTGATTGAGCACCATCTTGCTGTCTGTGCTCATGCGCGGCCCGTCAAGCCGAAGGTCGGGAAGCAAGCTTTGGAGTGACAAGAGTTCATCATCGAGGAGATCAGGAGGTTGGAGGCTGCAGGCCTGGTTAGAGGAGTGCTCCACCCTACATGCTTGGCCAATCCAGTGGTGGTGCGTAAGGCAAATGGGAAATGGAGGCTGTGTATTGACTACACTGATATCAATAAAGCATGTCCAAAGGATCCTTTCCCTTTGCCACGCATCGACCAGATTGTGGACTCCACTGCTGGGTGTGACCTGCTGTCATTCCTCCATGCTTATTCAGGATACCACCAGATCTCCATGATGAAGGAAGACGAAGAAAAAAACGTGTTCATCACCCCATGTAGTACGTACTATTTTGTACGAATGCCTTTCGGGTTGAAGAGTGTTGGTTCAACGTTTTCCCGAGCAGTCCAGATTAGTTTTGAGCACCAGCTAAATAGAAATATGGAAGCTTATATGGACGACATAGTGGTCAAAACCAAGGACAGGGCCACGCTCGTGCAAGATTTAGAAGAAACATTTGCAAATCTGCGCAAGATCAACCTCAAGCTCAACCTAGAGAAGTGCGTGTTCGGTGTCCCATACGGCAAACTCCTTGGGTTCTTTGTGTCTCAACATGGGATTGAAGCAAATCCCGACAAGATCAAAGAAATTTAGCAGATTGAGGCGCCAAAACGAGTCAAGGACGTCCGTAGGCTCGCCGGTTGCGTTGCTGCCCTGAGTAGGTTCCTCTCCAAATCTGCTAAGTACACCCTCCCCTTTTTCAAAGTTTTGAAAAAGGCAGGTCTAGTAAAGTGGAATCCAGAGGCAGAGGCTGCGCTGCAAGATTTGAAGAGGTACCTCTCCTCCACGCCAATACTAATCGCGCCTAAACCACAAGAGTCATTGTTGTTGTACTTAGCAGCAATGAGTCAAAATGGTCAGTGTTGCACTGGTGGCGCAGAGGGAACTTGGGGAAGAAGCAGCAGTAGAAGCAGATCCGTCGGATGGTGGGCCGGAGCCCTCCTCGGCAAGGCCCGGTTCCGGCAAGGCAGAGTTTGAGCAGATGGGCGAAGTGGGACAGAAGAAGAAGGTGGTACAACACCCCGTTTATTTTGTTAGTTCCCTCTTATAGGGGGCTAGATCAAGATATTCTAGTATGTAGAAGCTACTTTTCGGCCTCCTTATGGCCTTGAGAAAGGTGCATCACTATTTCCAAGCGCATGAGATCACCGTTGTCACCCGCCTCCCCTTGCAACAGATTTTGCACAACCCAGATGCGATGGGGAGGATTGTGGAGTGGGCATTGGAGCTGTCGAGCTTTGGCCTCAAGTTTGAAAGTACTTCAACGATCAAGAGCCGAGCCTTGGCAGAATTCATAGCGGAATGGACCGCAACGCCCGACGAAGAGGTTCAAGAAACCACTCTTCCCGGCAAGGAGACCTGTCGTAATTGGGTTATGTACTTTGATGGTGCTTTCTCACTACAAGGTGCTGGTGCCGGTGTGCTACTCATCGCGCCCATCGGAGAGCACCTCAAGTACGTAGTCCAGATGCACTTTCCCCAGGAAAGATCAATGAACAACACAGCGGAGTACGAGGGATTGCTTGCCGGTCTCAGGATTGCGGCAGACCTCGGAATCAATAAGCTCATCATCAGAGGTGATTCGCAGCTCGTCGTTAAGCAAGTCAACAAGGATTACCATAGCCCATTGATGGAGGCCTACATGGATGAGGTGAGGAATTTGGAAGAGTGTTTTGATGGATTGCAAGCAGAGCATGTTCCCTGAGCGGAGAATGGCATTGCTGACAACCTATCGAAGCGCGCTGCCCTGAAGTTGCCTGTGGAACCAGGTACCTTTGTGCTTCAATTAACTCAATCGTCCGTCGAGCCATCAGCAAGACAGAACAAGTGAAGGAAGGCAGGCCCTGGCAAGTACTTTCCCGCTGAGCTCCCAGGAGCCGTCGACAAGGACGTTGCCGGGTGCTCCAAGCTTGCCGGAGAGCAGCAACCCTCGGCGGAGCCTCAAGCTCTGACCGTAGAGGCAGCTTCCCTTGCGGCTAAAGATGTGCCTTTAGTCCTTGTCGTCGAGCCTCAGGCTCCTGCATGGGCACAGCACACCGTACGTTTCCTCCAAATAGGGGAGCTTCCCGAGGAATAAGCAGAAGCAGAGAAAGTAGCCCGTCGGTCCAGCATGTACCAGTTTGTGGATGATGCCCTATACAGGAGGAGATCGAACACGTGAAGTTGAAGTGTGAGGGAGTCCTGGATTAGGGGGTCTCCGGACAGCCGGACTATATCCTTTGGCCGGACTGTTGGACTATGAAAATACAAGATTGAAGACTTCGTCCCATGTCCAGATGGGACTCTACTTGGCGTGGAAGGCAAGCTAGGCAATGCGGATATGTAGATCTCCTCCCTTGTAATCGACTTTGTGTAACCCTAGCCCCTCCGGTGTCTATATAAACCGGAGGGTTTAATCCGTAGGACAACAACAATCATACCATAGGCTAGCTTCTAGGGTTTAGCCTCTACGATCTCGTGGTAGATCAACTCTTGTAATACTCATATCATCAAGATCAATCAAGCAGGAGTAGGGTTTTACCTCCATCGAGAGGGCCCGAACCTGGGTAAACATCATGTCCCCTGCCTCCTATTACCATCCGCCTTAGACGCACAGTTCGGGACCCCCCTACCCAAGATCTGCCGATTTTGACACCGACATTGGTGCTTTCATTGAGAGTTCTTCTGTGTTGTCGCCGTAAGGAAGGATGCCTCTGTTGGAAATATGCCCTAGAGGCAATAATAAAAGTGTTATTATTATATTTCTTTGTTCATGATAATAGTCTTTTATTCATGCTATAACTGTATTATCCGGAAATCGTAATACACGTGTGAATACATAGACCACAATATGTCCCTAGTAAGCCTCTAGTTGACTAGCTCGTTGTGATCAACAGATAGTCATGGTTTCCTGGCTATGGACATTGGATGTCGTTGATAACGGGATCACATCATTAGGAGAATGATGTGATGGATAAGACCCAATCCTAAGCATAGCACAAAGGTCGGTTAGTTCGTTTGCTGGAGCTTTTCCAATGTCAAGTATCTCTTCCTTCGACCATGAGATCGTGTAACTCCTGGATACCGTAGGAATGCTTTGGGTGTATCAAACGTCACAACGTAACTGGGTGACTATAAAGGTGCACTACAGGTATCTCCGAAAGTGTCTATTGGGTTGACACGGATCGAGACTGGGATTTGTCACTCCGTATGACGGAGAGGTATCTCTGGGCCCACTCGGTAATGCATCATCATAATGAGCTCAAGGTGACCAAGGTGTTGGCCACGGGATCATGCATTACGGTACGAGTAAAGTGACTTGCCAGTAACGAGACTGAACAAGGTATTGGGATACCGACGATCGAGTCTCGGGCAAGTAACGTACCGATTGACAAAGGGAATTGTATACGGGGTTTGATCGAATCCTCGACATCGTGGTTCATCCGATGACTTCATCGAGGAGCATGTGGGAGCCAACATGGGTATCCAGATCCCGCTGTTGGTTATTGACCGGAGAGTCTCGGTCATGTCTGCATGTCTCCCGAACCCGTAGGGTCTACACACTTAAGGTTCGGTGACGCTAGGGTTATCAGGAAGACAAGTATGTGATTACCGAATGTTGTTCGGAGTCCCGGATGAGATCCCGGACGTCACGAGGAGTTCCGGAATGGTCCGGAGGTAAAGTTTTATATATGGGAAGTTGTTAAACGGGCACCGGAAAGTTTCGGGGTCATACCGGTATTGTACCGGGACCACCGGAAAGGTTCCGGGGGTCCACCGGGAGGGACCACCCCTCCCGGGGGGCCACTTGGGCTGCGTAGGGATAGCAGCCAGCCCCTAGTGGGCTTGGCGCCCCCCCCCCTTGGGCCCATGCGCCTAGGGTTGGGGGGGAAACCCTAAAGGGGGCGCACCCCCCTTGCTTGGGGGGCAAGCCCCCCACCCCTTGGCCGCCGCCCCCCCTAGGGTTTTCCCTAGAGGGCCGGCCCCCCTTGCCCTTTCCCCTATATATAGAGGGGTGAGGGGAGGGCTGCAATACACCACAACTCAAGGCGCAGCCCCTCCCCTCCCCAACACCTCTCCTCCTCCGTACGTGCTTGGCGAAGCTCTGTCGGAGTACTGCTGCACCAACTACACCACGCCGTCGTGCTGCCGTTGGAGCTGCCTTCCTCAACCTCTCCTTCCTCCTTGCTGGATCAAGACGGAGGAGACGTCTCCCGTCCCGTACGTGTGTTGAACGCGGAGGTGCTGTCCGTTCAGCACTTGGACATCGGTGATCCGAATCACGTTCGAGTACGACTCCATCATCACCATCCCCTTGACAAGCTTCCGCTCGTGATCTACAAGTGGTATGTAGATGCAAACTCTCTCCCTTGACTCGTTGCTTAGATGAACTCATAGATGGATCTTGGTGAAACCGTAGGAAAAATTTTAATTTTCTGCAACGTTCCCCAACAGTGGCATCATGAGCTAGGTCTATGCGTAGTTCTCTTTGCACGAGTAGAACACAATTTTGTTGTGGGCGTGGATCTTGTCAACTTGCTTGCCTCTACTAGTCTTTTCTTGCTTCAGCGGTATTGTGGGATGAAGCGGCCCGGACCAACCTTACACGTACGCTTACGTGAGACCGGTTCCACCGATTAACATGCACTAGTTGCATAAGGTGGCTGGCGGGTGTCTGTCTCTCCCACTTTAGTTGGAGCGGATTCGATGAAAAGGGCCCTTATGAAGGGTAAATAGAAGTTGACAAAATCACGTTGTGGTTATTCGTAGGTAAGAAAACGTTCTTGCTAGAACCCAATTGCAGCCACGTAAAAGATGCAACAACAATTAGAGGACGTCTAACTTGTTTTTGCAGCGATTGATCATGTGATGTGATATGGCCAGAAGTTGTGATGAATGATGAATTGTGATGTATGAGATCATGTTCTTGTAATAGGATTCACGACTTGCATGTCGATGAGTATGACAACCGGCAGGAGCCATAGGAGTTGTCTTTATTTTTGTATGACCTGCGTGTCATTGAAGAACGCCATGTAACTTACTTTACTTTATTGCTAAACGCGTTAGTCATAGAAGTAGAAGTAGTCGTTGGCGTGACAACTTCATGAAGACACGATGATGGAGATCATGATGATGGAGATCATGGTGTCATGCCGGTGACAAGATGATCATGGAGCCCCGAAGATGGAGATCAAAGGAGCTATATGATATTGGCCATATCATGTCACTACTTTATATAATTGCATGTGATGTTTATTATGTTTTATGCATCTTGTTTACTTAGGACGACGGTAGTAAATAAGATGATCCCTTACAAAATTTCAAGAAGTGTTCTCCCCTAACTGTGCACCGTTGCTACAGTTCGTCGCTTCTAAGCACCACGTGATGATCGGGTGTGATGGATTCTTACGTTCACATACAACGGGTGTAAGACAGTTTTACACAGCGAAAACACTTAGGGTTAACTTGACGAGCCTAGCATGTGCAGACATGGCCTCGGAACACGGAGACCGAAAGGTCGAACACGAGTCGTATGGAAGATACGATCAACATGAAGATGTTCACCGACGATGACTAGTCCGTCTCACGTGATGATCGGACACGGGCTAGTCGACTCGGATCGTGTAACACTTAGATGACTAGAGGGATGTCTAATCTAAGTGGGAGTTCATAATTTGATTAGAACTTAATTATCATGAACTTAGTCTAAAACCTTTGCAAATATGTCTTGTAGATCAAATGGCCAACGCTCATGTCAACATGAACTTCAACGCGTTCCTAGAGAAAACCAAGCTGAAAGATGATGGCAGCAACTATACGGACTGGGTCCGGAACCTGAGGATCATCCTCATAGCTGCCAGGAAACAATATGTCCTAGAAGGACCGCTAGGTGACGCTCCCGTCCCAGAGAACCAAGACATTATGAATGCTTGGCAGTCTCGTGCTGATGATTACTCCCTCGTTCAGTGCGGCATGCTTTACAGCTTAGAACCGGGGCTCCAAAAGCGTTTTGAGCATCACGGAGCATATGAGATGTTCGAAGAGCTGAAACTAGTTTTTCAAGCTCACGCCCGGGTCGAGAGATATGACATCTCCGACAAGTTCTATAGTTGTAAGATGGAGGAAAATAGTTCTGTCAGTGAGCACATACTCAAGATGTCTGGGTTGCACAACCGTATGACCCAGCTGAATATTAACCTCCCTGATGAGGCAGTCATTGACAGAATCCTTCAGTCGCTCCCACCAAGCTACAAGAGCTTTGTGATGAACTACAATATGCAGGGGATGGTAAAGACCATTCCTGAAGTATTTTCTATGCTGAAGTCAGCAGAGGTTGAAATCAAGAAAGAACATCAAGTGTTGATGGTCAATAAGACCACTAAGTTCAAGAAGGGCAAGGGTAAAAGAACTTCAAGAAGGACGGCAAAGAGGTTGCCGCGCCCGGTAAGCCAGTTGCCGGGAAGAAGTCAAAGAATGGACCCAAGCCTGAGACTGAGTGCTTTTATTGCAAGGGGAAGGGTCACTGGAAGCGGAACTGCCCCAAATACTTAGCGGATAAGAAGGCCGGCAACACCAAAGGTATATTTGATATACATGTAATTGATGTGTACCTTACCAGTACTCGTAGTAACTCCTGGGTATTTGATACCGGTGCCGTTGCTCATATTTGTAACTCACAGCAGGAGCTGCGGAATAAACGGAGACTGGCGAAGGACGAGGTGACGATGCGCGTCGGGAATGGTTCCAGAGTCGATGTGATCGCCGTCGGCACGCTGCCTCTACATTTACCTACGGGATTAGTTTTGAACCTTAATAATTGTTATTTAGTGCCAAGTTTGAGCATGAACATTGTATCTGGATCTCGTTTAATACGAGATGGCTACTCATTTAAGTCTGAGAATAATGGTTGTTCGATTTATATGAGAGATATGTTTTATGGTCATGCTCCGATGGTCAATGGTTTATTCTTAATGAATCTCGAGCGTAATATTACACATGTTCATAGTGTAGATGCCAAAAGATGTAAAGTTGATAACGATAGTCCCACATACTTGTGGCACTGCCGCCTTGGTCACATTGGTGTGAAGCGCATGAAGAAGCTCCATGCTGATGGACTTTTGGAGTCTCTTGATTATGAATCATTTGACACATGCGAACCATGCCTCATGGGAAAAATGACCAAGACTCCGTTCTCCGGAACAATGGAGCGAGCAACCAACTTGTTGGAAATCATACATACCGATGTGTGCGGTCCAATGAGCGTTGAGGCTCGCGGAGGATATCGTTATGTTCTCACTCTCACTGATGACTTAAGTAGATATGGGTATGTCTACTTAATGAAACACAAGTCTGAGACCTTTGAAAAGTTCAAGGAATTTCAGAATGAGGTGGAGAATCAACGTGACCGAAAGATAAAGTTCCTACGATCAGATCGTGGAGGAGAATATTTAAGTCACGAATTTGGCACACACTTAAGGAAATGTGGAATCGTTTCACAACTCACGCCGCCTGGAACACCTCAGCGAAACGGTGTGTCCGAACGTTGTAATCGCACTCTATTGGATATGGTGCGGTCTATGATGTCTCTTACCGATTTACCGCTATCATTTTGGGGATACGCTCTAGAGACAGCTACATTCACTTTAAATAGGGCACCGTCTAAATCCGTTGAGACGACACCGTATGAATTATGGTTTGGGAAGAAACCTAAGCTGTCGTTTCTAAAAGTTTGGGGATGCGATGCTTATGTCAAGAAACTTCAACCTGAAAAGCTCGAACCCAAGTC
Organism: Triticum aestivum; assembly: GCF_018294505.1. Lineage (NCBI taxonomy): Eukaryota > Viridiplantae > Streptophyta > Magnoliopsida > Poales > Poaceae > Triticum > Triticum aestivum. The sequence goes on from NC_057809.1 coordinate 151,216,940, forward strand.
GGAAAAATGCGTCTTCATAGGATACCCTAAGGAAACTGTAGGGTATACCTTCTACTTAAGATCCGAGGGCAAGATCTTTGTTGCCAAAAACGGATGCTTTCTGGAAAAAGAGTTTCTCTCGAAAGAAGTAAGTGGGAGGAAAGTAGAACTCGATGAAGTACTACCTCTCGAACGGGAAAGTGGTGCAGCTCAGGAAAATGTTCCTGTGATGCCCACACCAACTGAAGAGGAAACCAATGATGATGATCAAGGTACTTCGGATCAAGTTGCTACTGAACTTCGTAGGTCCACAAGGACACGTTCCGCACCAGAGTGGTACGGCAACCCTGTCCTGGAAATCATGTTGTTAGACAACGGTGAACCTTCGAACTATGAAGAAGCGATGGCGGGCCCAGATTCCAACAAATGGCTAGAAGCCATGAAATCCGAGATAGAATCCATGTATGAAAACAAAGTATGGACTTTGACTGACTTGCCCGATGATCGGCGAGCGATAGAAAACAAATGGATCTTTAAGAAGAAGACGGACGCGGATGGTAATGTCACCATCTATAAAGCTCGACTTGTCGCTAAGGGTTATCGACAAGTTCAAGGGATTGACTACGACGAGACATTCTCTCCCGTAGCGAAGCTTAAGTCCGTCCGAATCATGTTAGCAATTGCCGCATACTATGATTATGAGATATGGCAGATGGACGTCAAAACGGCATTCCTTAACGGGCATCTTAAGGAAGAGCTGTATATGATGCAGCCGGAAGGTTTTGTCGATCCTAAGAACGCTAACAAAGTATGCAAGCTCCAGCGATCCATTTATGGGCTGGTGCAAGCATCTCGGAGTTGGAATATTCGCTTTGATGAGATGATCAAAGCGTTTGGGTTTATGCAGACTTATGGAGAAGCCTGCGTTTACAAGAAAGTGAGTGGGAGCTCTGTAGCATTTCTCATATTATATGTGGATGACATACTCTTGATGGGAAATAATATAGAATTTCTGGACAGCATTAAGGCCTACTTGAACAAATGTTTTCAATGAAGGACCTTGGAGAAGCTGCTTATATATTAGGCATCAAGATCTATAGAGATAGATCGAGACGCCTCATAGGTCTTTCACAAAGCACATACCTTGATAAGATTTTGAAAAAGTTCAAAATGGATGAGTCCAAGAAAGGGTTCTTGCCTATGTTACAAGGTGTGAGATTGAGCTCAGCTCAGTCACCGACCACGGCAAAAGATAAAGAAGAGATGAGTGTCATCCCCTATGCTTCAGCCATAGGATCTATTATGTATGCCATGCTGTGTACCAGACCTGATGTAAACCTTGCCGTAAGTTTGGTAGCAAGATACCAGAGTAATCCCGGCAAGGAACACTGGACAGCGGTCAAGAATATCCTGAAGTACCTGAAAAGGACAAAGGACATGTTTCTCGTTTATGGAGGTGACGAAGAGCTCGTCGTAAAGGGTTACGTCGACGCTAGCTTCGACACAGATCTGGATGACTCTAAGTCACAAACCGGATACGTGTATATGTTGAATGGTGGAGCAGTAAGCTGGTGCAGCTGCAAGCAGAGCGTCGTGGCGGGATCTACATGTGAAGCGGAGTACATGGCAGCCTCGGAGGCAGCGCATGAAGCTATTTGGGTGAAGGAGTTCATCACCGACCTAGGAGTCATACCCAATGCGTCGGGGCCAATCAAACTCTTCTGTGACAACACTGGAGCTATTGCCCTTGCCAAGGAGCCCAGGTTTCACAAGAAGACCAGGCACATCAAGCGTCGTTTCAACTCCATCCGTGAAAATGTTCAAGATGGAGACATAGAAATTTGCAAAGTACATACGGATCTGAATGTCGCAGATCCGTTGACTAAACCTCTCTCGCGAGCAAAACATGATCAACACCAGAACTCTATGGGTGTTCGATTCATCACAATGTAACTAGATTAGTGACTCTAGTGCAAGTGGGAGACTGTTGGAAATATGCCCTAGAGGCAATAATAAAAGTGTTATTATTATATTTCTTTGTTCATGATAATAGTCTTTTATTCATGCTATAACTGTATTATCCGGAAATCGTAATACACGTGTGAATACATAGACCACAATATGTCCCTAGTAAGCCTCTAGTTGACTAGCTCGTTGTGATCAACAGATAGTCATGGTTTCCTGGCTATGGACATTGGATGTCGTTGATAACGGGATCACATCATTAGGAGAATGATGTGATGGACAAGACCCAATCCTAAGCATAGCACAAAGGTCGGTTAGTTCGTTTGCTAGAGCTTTTCCAATGTCAAGTATCTCTTCCTTCGACCATGAGATCGTGTAACTCCTGGATACCGTAGGAATGCTTTGGGTGTATCAAACGTCACAACGTAACTGGGTGACTATAAAGGTGCACTACAGGTATCTCCGAAAGTGTCTATTGGGTTGACACGGATCGAGACTGGGATTTGTCACTCCGTATGACGGAGAGGTATCTCTGGGCCCACTCGGTAATGCATCATCATAATGAGCTCAAGGTGACCAAGGTGTTGGCCACGGGATCATGCATTACGGTACGAGTAAAGTGACTTGCCAGTAACGAGACTGAACAAGGTATTGGGATACCGACGATCGAGTCTCGGGCAAGTAACGTACCGATTGACAAAGGGAATTGTATACGGGGTTTGATCGAATCCTCGACATCGTGGTTCATCCGATGACTTCATCGAGGAGCATGTGGGAGCCAACATGGGTATCCAGATCCCGCTGTTGGTTATTGACCGGAGAGTCTCGGTCATGTCTGCATGTCTCCCGAACCCGTAGGGTCTACACACTTAAGGTTCAGTGACGCTAGGGTTATCAGGAAGACAAGTATGTGATTACCGAATGTTGTTCGGAGTCCCAGATGAGATCCCGGACGTCACGAGGAGTTCCGGAATGGTCCGGAGGTAAAGTTTTATATATGGGAAGTTGTTAAACGGGCACCGGAAAGTTTCGGGGTCATACCGGTATTGTACCGGGACCACCGGAAAGGTTCCGGGGGTCCACCGGGAGGGACCACCCCTCCCGGGGGGCCACTTGGGCTGCGTAGGGATAGCAGCCAGCCCCTAGTGGGCTTGGCGCACCCCCCTTGGGCACATGCGCCTAGGGTTAGGGGGGAAACCCTAAAGGGGGCGCAGCCCCCTTGCTTGGGGGGCAAGCCCCCCACCCCTTGGCCGCCCCCCCCCCTAGGGTTTTCCCTAGAGGGCCGCCCCCCTTGCCCTTTCCCCTATATATAGAGGGGTGAGGGGAGGGCTGCAATACACCACAACTCAAGGCGCAGCCCCTCCCCTCCCCAACACCTCTCCTCCTCCGTACGTGCTTGGCGAAGCTCTGTCGGAGTACTGCTGCACCAACTACACCACGCCGTCGTGCTGCCATTGGAGCTGCCTTCCTCAACCTCTCCTTCATCCTTGCTGGATCAAGACGGAGGAGACGTCTCCCGTCCCGTATGTGTGTTGAACGCGGAGGTGTTGTCCGTTCAGCACTTGGACATCGGTGATCCGAATCACGTTCGAGTACGACTCCATCATCACCATCCCCTTGACAAGCTTCCGCTCGTGATCTACAAGTGGTATGTAGATGCAAACTCTCTCCCTTGACTCGTTGCTTAGATGAACTCATAGATGGATCTTGGTGAAACCGTAGGACAAATTTTAATTTTCTGCAACGTTCCCCAACAGCCTCGTCTCGTTGTTAAAGACAACATTACCGCCAGGGGAGCCCTGGCTGTCGGCCAAACTCTCCGGCTTGGCAGTTTCGTCATGACCGCCTATTCGGCCGCTGCACCAATGATGACTTCTCGGGTCATCAAAAACAGCCTCCACATCGGCTCGGATTCTGCCGAGCGGATGGATCCAATGGAGCTCTATTCTCTAAACGAACTCTTGGATCGCATCGCCGCCCTAGGAGTCGCTACGGACTACGATCGGATTGGGATTAAACCTGATCAAAGGGAGATTAACTCTCCATCGGTCACCCATCACATTGCGGTGGTGGAGGAACAATGCGGCGATTCTTCCTCTAATTTAGGACTAACTATGTCCAAATCTCTGAGGTCCCCAAGCCGTATATCCATTTACGGGAGGACATCGCCCAAACCCTGAACCTAGAATCAGGCAACGAGCCAGACTCATCGGGCATCATCCCAGAATCCGAACTTCCTAGATCGGAAACTCTTTGGCTCCTGGGTCTCAGATCGGGTAAGGGTTCGAACTTTAAGCCACCCACCCACCCAGACATAACCGATCTTTCTCAGATCAGGCAAGAGCCCCATGAAACAGTACATCATTATTGGGCCAGATTCCTCCTTGTGATGAACAAGGTTAAGGACTGCCGCGAGGAAGACGCAGTCTCATTCTTCTGCAATAACTGCACGGACAAGGGAATCCTTAACGCATTGAGTCGCCGTGACATTTCACGCTTCACTGACTTGGCGTCCATAGCACAAAAGTAACGTGCGATGGAGAGCGCCTGGAAAACCGAAACAAAATTTTGGGATAATCCGGCTCAGTATATATACCCAGTCCACAGTAAAAGGGTTCACTATCATAAGACACCCGAGTTAGTTACAAAGAAACAAAAACCCTCTATAGGGCATGGAACCGTATTGGAGGGATGGCTTAACGTACCCTGCAAAATTCATAGTACAGCGGATACCATACCAACACATAGCCTTAGAGCATGTTGGATACTCCGGCAGGTGGCCAAAAGTGGGGAGGATCTTCTTATCCCCAATACCACAGAGCACCATCCTGCAGATAACAATACGGTATTAACAGTTTTTGAAACCTTCCCATCAAACAATAGGCGAAAGCGAACACTCCGCAGCCTCGCCAAAGTCTGCCATGTGGTAGCAATGAATCCATGGAGTGACACACCTATTACCTTCAATGCCAGTGACGAACGTCCTTAGTCCAATTGTAGACGGCTTTCGACTCACCAAAGTACTCATGGATGGCGATAGTGGATTAAACCTCATCTATGAGGAAACTCTTCAAAAAATGGAAATAGACTGGAACCGCATTGAGCAAAGCAGCACAACCTTCAGAGGAATCATTCCCAGTCAGGAAGCACGCTGCGCTGGAAAAATCACACTAGATGTGGTGTTCGGCACGCCAGAGAACTACAGGTCCAAAGAAATTACATTCCAAGTGGCCCCGTTCAGTAGTGGATATCACGCCCTTTTAGGACGGGAGGCGTTCACAATCTTCCAAGCCATACCCCATTATGGGTACATGAAGCTCAAAATGCCCAGGCCCAACGGAATCATCACTCTCGCTAGTGATCCGGACACAGCACTCCGCGCCAAAAACAAAACAGCCGCATTGGCCCTCGAAGCATTATCTGAAGCCCTTTTGGCTGAGAAATTAACAGCGCTACGCATTACGAGAGTTCCTGCGCGAGAATTGGGACATATTCGCTTGGCACCCCTCAGACATGCCAGGAATCCCACGCAGGCTGGCCGAGCACAGCCTCAATATCCTAAAAGGATTCAAGCCGGTCAAGCAGGCTATTCGGCGTTTCTCTGAACCTAGGAGACAGGCTATGGGAGAGGAACTAGCCAAGTTATTGGAAGCCGGATTCATTAGAGAAATAAAACACCCGGACTGGCTAGCAAACCTGGTGATGGTACCAAAGAAGGACAAATCCTGGCGCCTGTGCGTCGATTTCAAGGACCTCAACAAGGCTTGCCCAAAGGATCCCTTCCCCCTCCCCCGCATTGATCAAATTATCGATGCTACCGCAGGACACGAATCATTGTGTTTCCTCGACGCATACTCCGTTTACCACCAAATCAAGATGGCGGCGTCCGACCAAGCCACAACGGCATTCATCACACCATACGGCCCCTTCTGTTTCAACACAATGCCTTTCGGGCTCAAAAACGCCGGCGCAACATATTAGCGCATGATCCAGACATGTCTGGAGAAACAAATCGGCAAAACAGTGGACACATACGTAGATGATGTGGTCGTTAAAACCAAATGCGTCGATTCTCTAATAGACGACTTGATGCTCACATTCGACAACCTCCGAACATACGACATCAAGCTCAATCCGGAAAAATGTGTTTTCGGCATACCAGCAGGAAAACTCATGGGCTTCATTGTCTCCAGTAGAGGGATTGAAGCTAATCCGGCCAAAATCCGAGCTCTATCACAGTTGGCTATCCCAACAGACCTCAAGCAAATCCAGAAACTTACTAGATGTGTGGCGGCTCTAAGCCGCTTTATCTCCTTCTTAGGAGAAAAGGCATTACCCCTTTATCGCCTCCTTTGGCACACCGAACACTTCGAGTGGACGGACGCTGCTACAGCCGGATTGGAAGAAATTAAAGCCATATTGGCAACCAACCCAATCCTGGCCACGCCAAACATCGGCGAACCAATGTTGCTGTACATTGCAGCAACCCATCAAGTTGTAAGCGCAGTGCTCGTCGTCGAACGGAAAGTTGACGGACATAAATTCCCTCTTCAAAAGCCGGTATACTATGTATCCACTATCCTCACTCCATGCAAATCACGGTACCCACATTATCAAAATATAGCCTATGCGGTATTCATGGCATCCCAGAAGCTGCGACACTACTTTCAAGAGTGTTCGATTATAGTAGCCTTGGAAGTACCACTTAATGATATAATAAACAACCGTGACGCTACGGGCCGGATTGCCAAATGGGCCATTGAGCTCCTCCTGTTCGACATAACATAGAAACCCCGGCGAGCCATTAAATCGCAAGTATTGGCCGACTTTGTCACTGAATGGACGGAAGCCGAACTCCCTAAAGAGTACGGCGCATACTCTAGCTGGATCATGCACTTCGATGGCTCCAAAATGCTGGCTGGTCTAGGGGCTGGCGTCGTCCTGACGTCCCCAACTGGAGATACCGTTCAGTACGTACTTCAAATATTGTACACAGACTCCAACAACGCAGCCGAATACGAGGCTCTGTTGCATGGTCTTCGGATGGCAGTTTCCATGGGCATTTAACGCCTGGAGGTGCGTGGGGATTCGAACCTCGCAATATCCCAAATAAATGGAGACTTTGATGCCAACGATCCAAAGATGGCGGCCTATTGTAACGCCGTCCTAAAAATGTCAGCTCGGTTCGAGGAACTCGAATTTCACCATGTGGCTCAGGAAAATAATCAGGCGGCGGATATCCTCGCTCGCATCGGCGCAAAACGCGATGCGGTCCCCCCAACATCTTCTTAGAGAGGTTGTTTAAACCATCCGTTGTGTGGGAAGGGGACACCGCAAATATTAGTCCGGACCTGGCCACAACACCCGAAACCGAACACTCTGACATAATCGGAGGCACTGCCACCAAAATAACGCCTTCAGCCCACGTGATAATGGCCATCATCGCCCCATGGACAGAACCATTCCTGGCCTACCTAACTGAAGGAAATATGCCCTAGAGGCAATAATAAAGTTATTATTTATTTCCTTATATCATGATAAATGTTTATTATTCATGCTAGAATTGTATTAACCGGAAACATAATACATGTGTGAATACATGACAAACAGAGTGTCACTAGTATTCCTCTACTTGACTAGCTCGTTGATCGAACATGGTTATGTTTCCTAGCCATAGACATGAGTTGTCATTTGATTAACGGGATCACATCATTAGGATAATGATGTGATTGACTTGACCCATTCCATTAGCTTAGCACTTGATCGTTTAGTTTGTTGCTATTGCTTTCTTCATAACTTATACATGTTCCTATGACTATGAGATTATGCAACTCCCGTTTACCGGAGGAACACTTTGTGTGCTACCAAACGTCACAACGTAACTGGGTGATTATAAAGGTCCTCTATAGGTGTCTCCGAAGGTACTTGTTGGGTTGGCGTATTTCGAGATTAGGATTTGTCACTCCAATTGTCGGAGAGGTATCTCTAGGCCCTCTCGGTAATGCACATCACTTAAGCATTGCAACTAATAAGTTAGTTGCGGGATGATGTATTATGGAACGACTAAAGATACTTGCCGGTAACTAGATTGAACTAGGTATTGAGATACCGACGATCGAATCTCGGGCAAGTAACATACCGATGACAAAGGAAACAACGTATGTTGTTATGCGGTCTGACCGATAAAGATCTTCGTAGAATATGTGGGAGCCAATATGAGCATCTAGGTTCCGCTATTGGTTATTGATCGGAGACATGTCTCGGTCATGTCTACATAGTTCTCGAACCCGTAGGGTCCGCACGCTTAAAGTTTCGGTGACGATTGTATTATGAGTTTATGTGATTTGATGTACTGAAGGTAGTTCGGAGTCCCGGATGAGATCGGGGACATGACGAGGAGTCTCGAAATGGTCGAGACATAAAGATCGATATATTGGACGACTATATTCGAACATCGGAAAGGTTCAGAGTGATTCGGGTATTTTTGGGGGTACCGGGGAGTTACGGGAATACGAGGAAGAAGTAATGGGCCTCATGGGCCAAGTGGTGGAAGAGAGGAGGCAGGGCGTGCGGCCCCCCTAGCCCAAACCGAATTGGACTAGGGGGCGGCCCCCCTTTCCTCTTTTTCCTCCTCCTTCCTTCTCCTTCCCCTCCTTCCTTTCCTCCTCCTAGTAGTAGGAAAGGGGAGTCCTACTCCTACTAGGAAGAGGACTCCTCCTCCTGGCGCGCCCATAGAGGGCCGGCCGGCCTCCCCCCTTGCTCCTTTATATACAGGGGCAGGGGGCACCTCTAGACACACAAGTTGATCAGTTGATCTCTCCCAACCGTGTGTGGTGCCCCCCCTCCACCATATTCCACCTCGGTCATATCGTAGCGGTGCTTAGGCGAAGCCCTGCGCCGGTAGCAACATCATCACCGTCACCATGCCGTCGTGCTGACGGAACTCTCCCGTGAAGCTCTGCTAGATCGGAGTTCGCGGGACGTCATCGAGCTGAACGTGTGCTGAACTCGGAGGTGCCGTGCGTTCGGTACTTGGATCGGTCGGATCGTGAAGACGTAAAACTACATCAACCGCATTGTGCTAATGCTTCCGCTTTCGGTCTACGAGGGTATGTGGACAACACTCTCCCCTCTCGTTGCTATGCATCACCATGATCTTGCGTTCGCGTAGGAAATTTTTTGAAATTACTACGTCCCCAACAGTGGCATCCGAGCCTAGGTTTTATGCGTTGATGTTGTGCACGAGTAGAATACAAGTGAGTTGTGGGCGATATTGGATGAAGCGGCCCGGACCGACATTACACGTACGCTTACGCGAGACTGGTTCTACCGACGTCCTTTGCACACAGGTGGCTGGCGGGTGTCAGTTTCTCCAACTTTAGTTGAACCAAGTGTGGCTACGCCTGGTCCTTGCGAAGGTTAAAACAGCACCAACTTGACAAACTATCGTTGTGGTTTTGATGCGTATGTAAGAACGGTTCTTGCTAAGCCCGTAGCAGCCACGTAAAACTTGCAACAACAAAGTAGAGGATGTCTAACTTGTTTTTGCAGGGCATGTTGTGATGTGATATGGTCAAGACATGATGCTAAATTTTATTGTATGAGATGATCATGTTTTGTAACTGAGTTATCGGCAACTGGCAGGAGCCATATGGTTGTCGCTTCGTTGTATGCAATGCAATTGCGCTGTAATGCTTTACTTTATCACTAAGCAGTAGCGATAGTCGTGGAAGCATAAGATTGGCGAGACGACAATGATGCTACGATGGTGATCAAGGTGTCGCGCCGGTGACGATGGTGATCATGACGGTGCTTCGGAGATGGAGATCACAAGCACAAGATGATGATGGCCATATCATATCACTTATATTGATTGCATGTGATGTTTATCTTTTATGCATCTTATCTTGCTTTGATTGACGGTAGCATTATAAGATGATCTCTCACTAAATTTCAAGATAAAAGTGTTTTCCCTGAGTATGCACCGTTGCCAAAGTTTGTCGTGCCCAGACACCACGTGATGATCGGGTGTGATAAGCTCTACGTCCATCTACAACGGGTGCAAGCCAGTTTTGCACACGCAGAATACTCAGGTTAAACTTGACGAGCCTAGCATATGCAGATATGGCCTCGGAACACTGAGACCGAAAGGTTGAGCGTGAATCATATAGTAGATATGATCAACATATTGATGTTCACCATTGAAAGCTACTCCATTTCACGTGATGATCGGTTATGGTTTAGTTGATTTGGATCACGTGATCACTTAGAAGATTAGAGGGATGTCTTTCTAAGTGGGAGTTCTTAAGTAATATGATTAATTGAACTTAAATTTATCATGAACTTAGTACCTGATAGTATCTTGCTTGTCTATGTTTGATTCTAGATAGATGGCCCGTGCTGTTGTTCCGTTGAATTTTAATGCGTTCCTTGAGAAAGCAAAGTTGAAAGATGATGGTAGCAATTACACGGACTGGGTCTGTAACTTGAGGATTATCCTCATTGCTGCACAGAAGAATTACGTCCTGGAAGCACCGCTAGGTGCCAGGTCTCCTGCTGGAGCAACACCAGATGTTATGAACGTCTGGCAGAGCAAAGTTGATGACTACTCGATAGTTCAGTGTGCCATGCTTTACGGCTTAGAATCGGGACTTCAACGACGTTTTGAACGTCATGGAGCATATGAGATGTTCCAGGAGTTGAAGTTAATATTTCAAGCAAATGCCCGGATTGAGAGATATGAAGTCTCCAATAAATTATATAGCTGCAAGATGGAGGAGAATAGTTCTGTCAGTGAACATATACTCAAAATGTCTGGGTATCATAATCACTTGACTCAACTGGGAGTTAATCTTCCTATTGATAGTGTCATTGACAGAGTTCTTCAATCACTACCACCAAGCTACAAGAGCTTCGTGATGAACTATAACATGCAAGGGATGGATAAGACAATTCCCGAGCTCTTCGCAATGCTAAAGGATGCGGTGGTAGAAATCAAGAACGAGCATCAAGTGTTGATGGTCAACAAGACCGCCAGTTTCAAGAAAAAGGGCAAAGGGAAGAAGAAGGGGAACTTCAAGAAGAACAGTATGCAAGTTACTGCTCAGGAGAAGAAACCCAAATCTGGACCTAAGCCTGAAACTGAGTGCTTCTACTGCAAGCAGACTGGACACTGGAAGCGGAACTGCCCCAAGTATTTGGCGGATAAGAAGGATGACAAGGTGAACAAAGGTATATGTGATATACATGTTATTGATGTGTACCTTACTAGAGCTTGCAGTAGCACCTGGGTATTTGATACTGGTTCTGTTGCTAACATTTGCAACTCGAAACAGGGACTACGGATTAAGCGAACACTAGCAAAGGACGAGGTGACGATGTGAGTGGGAAATGGTTCCAAAGTCGATGTGATCGTGGTCGGCATGCTACCTCTACATCTAACTTCGGGATTAGTTTTAGACCTAAATAATTGTTATTTGGTGCCAGCGTTGAGCATGAACATTATATCTGGATCTTGTTTGATGCGAGACGGTTATTCATTTAAATCAGAGAATAATGGTTGTTCTATTATATGAGTAATATCTTTTATGGTCATGCACCCTTGAAGAATGGTCTATTTTTGATGAATCTCAATAGTAGTGATACACATATTCATAATGTTGAAGCCAAAAGATGCAGAGTTGATAATGATAGTGCAACTTATTTGTGGCACTTCTGTTTAGGTCATATCGGTGTAAAGCGCAAGAAGAAACTCCATACTGATGGACTTTTGGAATCACTTGATTATGAATCACTTGGTACTTGCGAACCGTGCCTCATGGGCAAGATGACCAAAACGCCGTTCTCCGGTACTATGGAGAGAGCAACGGATTTGTTGGAAATCATACATACAGATGTATGTGGTCCGATGAATATTGAGGCTCGTGGCGGATATCGTTATTTTCTCACCTTCACAGATGATTTAAGCAGATATGGGTATATCTACTTAATGAAACATAAGTCTGAAACATTTGAAAAGTTCAAAGAATTTCAGAGTGAAGTTGAAAATCATTGTAACAAGAAAATAAAATTTCTATGATCTGATCGTGGAGGAGAATATTTGAGTTATGAGTTTGGTCTACATTTGAAACAATGCGGAATAGTTTCGCAACTCATGCCACCCGGAACACCACAGCGTAATGGTGTGTCCGAACGTTGTAATCGTACTTTACTAGATATGGTGTGATCTATGATGTCTCTTACAGATTTACCGCTATCGTTTTGGGGTTATGCTTTAGAGACGGCTGCATTCACGTTGAATAGGGCACCATCGAAATCCGTTGTGACGACACCTTATGAACTGTGGCTTGGCAAGAAACCAAAGTTGTCGTTTCTGAAAGTTTGGGGTTGTGATGCTTATGTGAAAAGGCTTCAACCTGATAAGCTCGAACCCAAATCGGAGAAATGTGTCTTCATAGGATACCCAAAGGAAACTGTTGGGTGCACCTTCTATCACAGATCCGAAGGCAAGACTTTCGTTGCTAAGAATGCATCCTTTCTAGAAAAGGAGTTTCTCACGAAAGAAGTGAGTGGGAGGAAAGTAGAACTTGATGAGGTAACTGTACCAGCTCCCTTATTGGAAAGTAGTACATCACAGAAACCAGTTTCTGTGACACCTACACCAATTAGTGAGGAAGCTAATGATAATGATCATGAAACTTCAGATCAAGTTACTACCGAACCTCGTAGATCAACCAGAATAAAATCCGCACCAGAGTGGTACGGTAATCCTGTTTTGGAAGTCATGCTACTAGATCATGATGAACCTACAAACTATGAAGAAGCGATGGTGAGCCCAGATTCTGCAAATTGGCTAGAAGCCATGAAATCTGAGATGGGATCCATGTATGAGAACAAAATGTGGACTTTGGTTGACTTGCCCATTGATCGGCAAGCAATTGAGAATAAATGGATCTTCAAGAAGAAGACTGACGCTGACGGTAATGTTACTGTCTACAAAGCTCAACTTGTTGCCAAAGGTTTTCGACAAGTTCAAGGGATTGACTACGATGAGACCTTCTCACCCGTAGCGATTCTTAAGTCTGTCTGAATCATGTTAGCAATTGCCGCATTTTATGATTATGAAATTTGGCAAATGGATGTTAAATCTGCATTCCTGAATGGATTTTTGGAAGAAGAGTTGTATATAATGCAGCCAGAAGGTTTTGTCGATCCAAAGGGAGCTAACAAAGTGTGCAAGCTCCAGCGATCCATTTATGGACTGGTGCAAGCCTCTCGGAGTTGGAATAAACACTTTGATAGTGTGATCAAAGCTTTTGGTTTTGTACAGACTTTTGGAGAAGCCTGTATTTACAAGAAAGTGAGTGGGAGCTCTGTAGCATTTCTGATATTATATGTGGATGACATATTATTGATTGGAAATGATATAGAATTTCTGAATAGCATAAAGGGTATTTCAATAAGAGTTTTTCAATGAAAGACCTCGGTGAACCTGCTTACATATTGGGCATTAAGATCTATAGAGATAGATCAAGACGCTTAATTGGACTTTCACAAAGCACATACCTTGACAAAGTTTTGAAGAAGTTCAAAATGGATCAGGCAAATAAAGGGTTCTTGCCTATGTTACAAGGTGTGAAGTTGAGTAAGACTCAATGTCCAACCATTGCAGAAGATAGAGAGAAAATGAAAGATGTTCCCTATGCTTCAGCCATAGGCTCTATCATGTATGCAATGCTGTGTACCAGACCTGATGTGTGCCTTGCTATAAGTCTAGTAGGGAGGTACCAAAGTAATCCTGGAGTGGATCACTGGACAGCGGTCAAGAACATCCTGAAGTACTTGAAAAGGACTAAGGATATGTTTCTCATATATGGAGGTGACAAAGAGCTCATCGTAAATGGTTATGTTGATGCAAGCTTTGACACTGATCCGGACGATTCTAAATCACAAACCGGATACGTGTTTATATTGAATGGTGGAACTGTCAGTTGGTGCAGTTCTAAACAAAGTGTCGTGGCGGGATCTACATGTGAAGCGGAGTACATAGCTGCTTCGGAAGCTGCAAATGAAGGAGTCTGGATGAAGGAGTTCATATCCGATCTAGGTGTCATACCTAGTGCATCGGGTCCAATGAAAATCTTTTGTGACAATACTGGTGCAATTGCCTTGGCGAAGGAATCCAGATTTCACAAGAGAACCAAGCACATCAAGAGACGCTTCAATTCCATTCGGGATTTAGTCCAAGTGGGAGACATAGAAATTTGCAAGATACTACGGATCTGAATGTTGCAGACCCGCTGACTAAGCCTCTTCCACGAGCAAAACATGATCAGCACCAAGGCTCCATGGGTGTTAGAATCATTACTGTGTAATCTAGATTATTGACTCTAGTGCAAGTGGGAGACTGAAGGAAATATGCCCTAGAGGCAATAATAAAGTTATTATTTATTTCCTTATATCATGATAAATGTTTATTATTCATGCTAGAATTGTATTAACCGGAAACATAATACATGTGTGAATACATAGACAAACAGAGTGTCACTAGTATGCCTCTACTTGACTAGCTCGTTGATCGAAGATGATTATGTTTCCTAGCCATAGACATGAGTTGTCATTTGATTAACGGGATCACATCATTAGGAGAATGATGTGATTGACTTGACCCATTCCATTAGCTTAGCACTTGATCGTTTAGTTTGTTGCTATTGCTTTCTTCATAACTTATACATGTTCCTATGACTATGAGATTATGCAACTCCTGTTTACCGGAGGAACACTTTGTGTGCTACCAAACATCACAATGTAACTGGGTGATTATAAAGGTGCTCTACAGGTGTCTCCGAAGATACTTGTTGGATTGGCGTATTTCGAGATTAGGATTTGTCACTCCAATTGTCCGAGAGGTATCTCTGGGCCCTCTCGGTAATGCACATCACTTAAGCCTTGCAAGCATTGCAACTAATAAGTTAGTTGTGGGATGATGTATTATGGAACGAGTAAAGAGACTTGCCGGTAACGAGATTGAACTAGGTATTGAGATACCGACAATCGAATCTCGGGCAAGTAACATACCGATGACAAAGGGAACAATGTATGTTGTTATGCGGTCTAACCGATAAAGATCTTCGTAGAATATGTGGGAGCCAATATGAGCATCCAGGTTCCGCTATTGGTTATTGATCGAAGACATGTCTCGGTCATGTCTACATAGTTCTCGAACCCGTAGGGTCCGCACGCTTAAAGTTTCGGTGACGATTGTATTATGAGTTTATGTGATTTGATGTACCGAAGGTAGTTCGAAGTCCCAGATGAGATCGGGGACATGACGAGGAGTCTCTAAATGGTCGAGACGTAAAGATCGATATATTGGACGACTATATTCGGACATCGGAAAGGTTCCGAGTGATTCGGGTGTTTTTGGGGGTACCGGGGAGTTACAGGAATACGAGGAAGAAGTAATGGGCCTCATGGGCCAAGTGGTGGAAGAGAGGAGGCAGGGCGCGCGGCCCCCCTAGCCCAAACCGAATTGGACTAGGGGGCCGGGCCGCCTTTCCTCTTTTTCCTCCTTCTCCTTCCTGCTCCTTCTCCTCCTTCCTTTCCTCCTCCTCGTAGGAGTAGGAAAGGGGAGTCCTAGTCCTACTAGGAGGAGGACTCCTCCTCCTGGTGCGCCCATAGAGGGTCGGCCGGCCTCCCCCCTTGCTCCTTTATATACAGGGGCAGGGGGCACCTCTAGACACACAAGTTGATTAGTTGATCTCTCCCAGCCGTGTGCGGTGCCCCCCTCCACCATATTCCACCTCGGTCATATCGTAGCGGTGCTTAGGCGAAGCCCTGCGTCGGTAGCAACATCATCACCGTCACCACGCCGTCGTGCTTACGGAACTCTCCCGTGAAGCTCTACTGGATTGGAGTTCGCGGGACGTCAACGAGCTGAATGTGTGCTGAACTCGGAGGTGCCGTGCCTTCGGTACTTGGATCGGTCGGATCATGAAGACGTACAACTACATCAACCGCATTGTGCGAACGCTTCCGCTTTAGGTCTACGAGGGTATGTGGACAACACTCTCCCCTCTCGTTGCTATGCATCACCATGATCTTGCGTGTGTGTAGGAAATTTTTTGAAATTACTATGTTCCCCAACACTAACTAGGCAGGAACTTCCCGATGACCACAATGAGGCACGCTGCATAGTGCAGCGATCTAAAGCCTACAGGATCCACGAGGGAGAGCTATATAAGAAAAGCACTACCGGAGTCCTTCAAAGATATATCTCCGAAGAGGAGGGGCGGAAGCTCTTGGCAGAAATTCACGCCGGACTCGGTGGCCACCATGCCGCAGCCCGGGCCCTTATAAGCAAGGCCTTCTGTACAGGTTTTTATTGGCCGACGGCCCGGGCAGACGCACAAGACTTGGTTCAACGCTGCGCCGGTTGCCAGCTCTTTGCAAACCAAAGCCATATGCCACCGACCGCCCTCCGAACAATCCCCATTACCTGACCTTTCGTGGTCTGGGGGCTTGACATGGTTGGACCCCTTAAAGAGGGAACCCATAAGAAAAAATACTTACTGGCCATGGTAGATAAATTCACCAAATGGATTGAAGCTAAACCTGTTAAAACAGCCAAATCCGGACCCGTGATAGACTTCATATCCGGGGTTGTACACCGTTATGGCATCCCCCACAGCATCATCACTGACAACGGCACGAATTTTACGGCCGATGAGGTAAAACTCTGGTGCAGCAAAATGGGCATCAAGCTCGATTATGCTTCCGTCTATCACCCACAAACCAATGGCCAAGTTGAGCGAGCAAATGGTCTTATCATGAGCGGCATTAAACCCAGATTAGTGCGGTCCTTAACGGAGTCTAACACGCATTGGGTAGAGGAGCTCGACTCCGTACTCTGGGGGCTGCAGACCACGCCGAATCGCAGTACCGGATACACACCCTTTTTTATGGTGTACGGTGCAGAGGCAGTCCTGCCCTGCGACATAATTCATGACTCACCTCAAGTGCGCATGTACGAGGAAAGAGAAGCCGAGCTCGATCGGCATGACAGTTTGGACACCTTGGAGGAGGAGCGCGATGTGGCAAAAGCCCGTTTCGCATTTTATCAGCAACAGGCTCACATATACCAAAGCAGAGAAGTACGGGCCAAAACTTATAACGTTGGCGAATTAGTTCTACGCCTGCCGGAGAAGAAAAAGACCAAACTCGAGCCCAAATGGGAAGGTCCCTTCATTATTGACCAAGTTCTGACCGGTGGAGCATACCGTCTGCGGGATGCATCGAATAATCGACTTGAGCCGAACCCATGGAACGCAGCCATACTCCGAAGATTCTATGCCTAGCGCCGGACTCTATGTCCGTATCCTTCCTCTGTCCATTTTTTGCATACATATTTATCTGTCTTTTTCTCTTTCTCTCTTTTATTTTTTCCCAAGGCCTTCAAGGGCCAACTTGTGCCTCGCTTGCACACTATAGGTGCGCTAACCGCGCTCCGTATACCTGGGGGCTTCTTACACAGAAGCCTAACTATCTATCTGGGTTTTTGGCCCAGCCACATGTGTTATTCTTCCGCATGTACCTTTTCTTCGCCATTATATGCATCGATATGACTTAAGTTTTGGCCAAGCTGGGTTGCCTGGCTCTTGTATTTATGCCCTACATTCCCGTTAATTCGGCTAGGGCATGAGGGGAGCACCTCTGCGATTGTTACTGTCGGGTCAGCCGGATGTGTACCTCAGACTGGGTGAAGCCGAAAGCTAGCGTTCTTAAGGGAATATTCGGTCGGTGAGCAAAAGATGATTTTTTTATTTATTTTACATCCATGCCCCCAGATGTTTTTTCCTGCGTTTTCTCTCGCAGTCCAGACATGCATTTTAGGGCATGCATACCCAGGGAAAGGAACCCTTAACGGAACTATTCTTCCTGGAAGATGTTTCTTACTACCCATGTAATATAACATAACTAGTTGGGCACTTGTTTGTTAAAGCACTAATGACCCCTACGCCTGGTCTCCACGCATGCCCCGGTTCTTATATAACTGAGCGGGTATTCGGACACACTCTGGACTATCAGGTCTGGAGGTTGAAGCGAAAAGGTCCGCAATGACAAATGATCTACAATCTGGCTAGAAGGCATTATACATGTCACTTTAATTACATAATCATGAAGACTGGTCAAATTCCTCTTCTATATCATCCAACGAGCGGTCTAGCCTACAATCCTGTTGGGAATACTTTGCGGCTAATTCTACTTGCCCATAAACTAAGCTAACGGGAATTTCATTCCCCTCGGGCCCCACAGGTCCGACTTTGGTCATGTGATTTGGGTCAGCCTTGGTGTACCGCGTCTTCACCATGGCCCAGGCTTCCCTAGCACCTTGACGGCAGGCAGATATCTTCCATAATCGGAAGCACTGCCGTGCTCCCTTGAGCTTCTCTACAAGCTCTCCTACGCCTTCGGGCAGGGCCATAGATGGCCACAAGGCTTGGGCAATTCCTTGCATCACCTGCCGAACTTGCTCGTGTAGTTGTGAGAGCTCGGACAGAAGATCACTCGCAGACCTGGGCATCTCCTCCGCGGGATGACCCATCAGCATACCTACAAACATAACTCTGTTAGCCAGCTTCCTCGCCGAACTCTTTTTAAAGTTCATTCAAGCACTTACTGAATATGCCGCGTCGAAGCCGCTTGTTCTCCTTCTCGGAGTCCGCAAGCTGGGCATGAACATCTTTTAGTTCTACGCTCAGCTTGGTATTGGCGTCTTGGAGATTGTTTTTCTCCCGCCTGACCTCAGTCAGCACGCGTTCGCCAGCCCTTAACTGTCGTATGACATGCTGGTCCTCCGGATTCTCTCTGGAGTCATCTGCAACATCTATTGTTAGACTTGCAGCCATGCCACACGCTATATGGTACCTATAGTTCTTTGAATAGAAATGTTACCAGCGGGGGACTTTTTAGGTTCCTTTGATGCGACAATAGCGGCCCGAAGTTGGGTCTTGCATTCCTCCAGCTCCTGGGACAGCCGAGTATTCTTCTCCGTAAGAACCTGCACAATAAGATGATCCTTAAATCAGTTCGGCTAACTGTTTCAAGTCTCGGGGGCTACTGATATACATATAATCGTCAGATTTACTTACCCGTACATCCTTTACATACTGATTCGTGGCTCTGGCTAGACCATCTTGAGCAGCACGAAGGTATGCCTCTCCAGAATTGAAAGCATCAAATGCCTCTGGTGAGAAGCAAGTGTCGCGGAGTACGGTCCGGCGACGCCTATGATTCATGGCGCTCTCCACTTCCGAATTTGTAGCGTACAATCTATCTGCATCCTCTGTAGGGGGATTATCTGGCGTCCGCCCCGTGCCGGCTTCCGCCTCTACGTCCGGCTCTGGAGCCCGACTGGTGGAAGCATGATCGGCAGCCTCACCGGACATATTCCGGCGAGCATTTTTTCTATTAAAGAAACATGGATGTCAGTACATTTAAAGGAAGACGACAACCACGGGGCGGGGTTTCTATCATACCTCTGCGCTGGCATCACTGTCCTGACCGCCTTCCTTTTCGGCATGCCCGGCCTCGGTGCCTCTTGAAGACGAGTTGCTACGGGTTCAGCACAGCATCCTGAATGCCTTCCCTGTAAAACACCATTTGTATATGGTAGGTGAAGTGTCTAAAAGGGGATCCTAGTTTGGGAGTTGGGATTTTTGGTTTTTCTTACATGCGATGCAGGAAGCAGTCTGGGATAGTCGGACGTAATGGCCACCATGACGTTGTCACAGCTTAATTGATAGAACTGTCGGTCTATCAGCTCCACGAATATGTCCGGATCTTCTTCGAGTCCGGGACCGAGGGCCTGGTCAGGTTCCTCTGGTTGTGGAGATGGGCTGCTAATCTCCCTGATGGCTTTTCGCAGTTCCTGCCGCAAAATTGCAAGGTGAATATATACGATAAAGATTGCAGGAAGAATGGGAGTAAGGAGATATAACTCACCCAGCTTGGAGGGTTGTACATGGAGAGTCCATCTCATGGCTTGATGCGGATGAACTCCTCTTCCTCTCCCTTGAACAATTCGGACAGAACTTTTGCTAATGCTACAGCGTTGTCCAGACCCTTACGCCCGTAATGGGTGGCGTCATCTTCCCCGTTAAAACACCACAAGGGATGCCCTCGATATTGGAGTGGTTGCACTCCCCGCATTATGCATATTGACATAACCTCGATTACTGTCAATCCTGATTGAGCCAGCATTTTAATCCGGTCCATCAGGTAAAGGACTTCCTCGTTGTCTTCCTCCTAGGGGCTCCATGGGCGCCAACTTTGGCGTTTCTTTAGAGGAGCATTACTGAACTCAGGAAGACCCCGCCGAACAGGGTCCGGAAGGGGGACGTCCTCCATATAAAACCATTCCGAAGGCCAGTCTTCGGACGTCTTCTTCAGAGTGCCGGACAGGTATCCGGTACCGGTGATGTGCCATATTTCGGCTCCGCCCACTTGATAAATTGACCCCTTCTGTGTGCGAGGGACGAGGCAAAATAACCTCTTCCACAGCTCGAAATGAGCCTTGCAGCCCAGGAACAACTCACAAAGGGCAACATATTCGGCGATGTGTAGAATGGAAGCGAGGGTAAAATTGTGCAGTTGGAGGCCGTAAAACTCCAGGAGCCCGCGGAGGAACGGATGAATTGGAAACCCAAGTCCCCTCAATAAATAAGGGACAAGGCATACCTGCTCCCCCATAGAGGGGGTGGGGAAACTCTCCGCTTGCTTCCCGCCATTGTAGGTGGCGAGCACAGCTTGGACGGGCACCATATATGCTGGAGGGAGAAATCCCTTAGTCTGCAGTTCGACTAGTCGACTGTGTGGGACTGAACACCTCTCCCAATCACCGGTCTTAGGGCTATGAGGGCAGGAGGAAGAGCTGCGCGGATCGGCCATGCTGGAATGGATTTTTTCTGAAGCGTGCTCTGATGGATTCTCGCTGGGGGAGGATGGTGTGGATTGGATCAAAGAATCCTCGTCCCTTTAATAGATGATTTATTTATCTGGCTAGGGGGGCGAATGTGAAAACGCCCTGGCGCCTCGCATTCATTCGACGCATGGAAGATAGCCCATATTGGGCACAGAAGCCAAGAGGTTCAACATTTATGAAGCCGGACACTGCTTTATAGACGTTCAAAATTTGGAGAAGAACCCGCCTTGCAATGCCGAAGACAACACTGCGCGTCGGACTCCTCGTCATTGAAGCCTGGTTCGGGGGCTACTGAGGGAGTCCTGGGTTAGGGGGTCTTCGGACATCCGGACTATATCCTTTGGCCGGACTGTTGGACTATGAAGATACAAGATTGAAGACTTCGTCCCGTGTCCGGATGGGACTCTACTTGGCGTGGAAGGCAAGCTAGGCAATACGGATATGTATATTTCCTCCTTTGTAACCGACCTTGTGTGACCCTAGCCCCCTCCGGTGTCTATATAAACCGAAGGGTTTTAGTCCGTAGGACAACATACAATCATACCGTAGGCTAGCTTCTAGGGTTTAGCCTCTACGATCTCGTGGTAGATCAACTCTTGTAATACTCATATCATCAAGATCAATCAAGTAGGAGTAGGGTTTTACCTCCATCGAGAGGGCCCGAACCTGGGTAAACATCGTGTCCCCTGCCTCCTATTACCATCCGCCTTAGACGCACATTTCGGGACCCCCTACCTGAGATCCGCCGGTTTTGACACCGACAAAGTGCGTTCCTCAGAAAGACGGACCGAGGCTGTTGGTGGAGATACATGGAGGCATGTGTGGCTCCCACATAGGGTCGAGAGCCCTTGCCGGCAAAGCATTCTGGCAAGGCTTCTTCTGGCCCACCGCCCTCCAGGATGCAACTGCCCTAGTAACCAAGTGTGAAGCGTGCCAGTTCCATTCAAAGAAGCTTAATCAACCAGCCCAAGCCCTTCACACAATCCCTCTTTCCTGGCCATTTTTGGTCTGGGGACTCGACATACTGGGCCCCTTTCCCCGCACTGTCGGGGGCTTTGAGTACTTATACATCGTGATCGACAAGTTCACAAAGTGGCCGGAAGTGGAACAAGTGAGAAAGGTGACAGCACAGTCAGCCATCAAGTTCTTCAAGGGACTAGTCTGCCGTTTTGGTGTGCCCAACAGAGTCATCACCGACGACGGCACGCAGTTCATGAGCCACACCTTCATGCAGTACATCCAAGACCTCGGCAGCAAGGTATGTTTTGCTTCTATTGCTCATCCCAAAAGTAACGGCCAGGCCGAGAGGGCGAATGCAGAAGTGCTACTAGGACATTTGACAAGTTGCACAAGTGCGGAAGGCGCTAGGTTGAGGAGTTGCCAATAGTTCTTTGGTCGATCAGAACGACACCAAATCGAGCTACTGGCCAGACACCATTTGCCCTGGTTTACGAGGCAGAAGTAGTTCTCCCCACAGAACTCATATATGGGTCACCTCTAGTGCTCACTTATGATGAGCTTGAGCAAGAGTAGTTGCGCCAAGAGGACACGACGCTCCTTGAGGAAGATCATCTTCGGGCTGCTGTGCGAGCCGCTCGCTACCAGCAGACCTTGTGCCGCTATCATAGCCGCAAGGTTAATGCCCGAAGCCTTGAGGAAAGCGGCCTTGTTCTTCAGCGGATCCAATTCGCCAAGAATTCAAACAAGTTGACGCCAAAGTGGGAAGGCCCTTATTGGGTAATACGAGTCACCAAGCCCGGCGCAGTCCGCCTGGAGACCGAAGATGGCATTCCGGTGAGCAATTCCTGGAATATCGAACATCTTCGCAAGTTTTACCCCTAAGGCGCAGTTGTCGGGAGCCCCGGCAACCCTCCTTTTTGTATTAGCCTTGTCGGCAAGGCATGTAACCCTATGTACAAAGCCAGGCGTAGACCCTGTGTGCAGCCAGGGAAAGGAATCCCTTAGTATGTATAGTTTCCTGTCGATTCCCATGTTTTTGTGTATACATATATGCATGCTTGTCCAGGGTACTGTACTGCTTTTTGATTCCAATAAATGTTAGTGGACCACCGAGGTTCCATGCTCTTGCCCTCTCTTCTTTGCAGCCATGGCAAGGGCGCGCGATCCCGCCAAGGACCCAGCTCCGGCAAGAAGTCGAGAACACCGCCTGGCACGGCGATCCCTGGCAACCCAAACAGATAAAGTTTACCTCTTGCCCATTCGTGTTCGTAACCTATGACTTGTGCATTAGAAAACCTCACCACTCTTCTTTAAAGACTCGGGTGCTCCCATTTCCGGCCCGCGATGCTTCGGTCGCAGTGGTCGTAGTAGTCCTTGCTAAAATGAGGTGGACGGGGGGCTAGACCCTTTAGCAGATATGCTTCTCCAGCAGGCGCATAGGGTGCCGGCAGGGCAGCTTGCCAGGAGGACTCGTTTACTTACATTAAGGAGGCGTTTCGCCTCTGCACGAGCATAACGCGTGCACGGGTTCCCGGCAAGGCTAGACTTTTTCATTGACATGTTGATGCAAGAACAGAGGTTATAGGACACAAGCATGGACTCGAGAGATTACATTATCTAGAAATGAAGATTTGGCAAGTGCCTACAATTTAAAAGAAAGATAGGTGCCCCGTGATCTCTGTTCTTGCCCCTTTCCTCCTAGGTGTGGCAGGTGAAGGCAAAAAGGAAGCGGCGGGGAACGCGCCGATGGAGAGCTTGACAAGGAAGACCCTCGGCAGGGCGCGTGGCCGGGGGAGGAGGGCAGCGCGGTCAGTCGGAGTCGGCATCCTCCCACTTGACGCCCTCGTCGCCGCTGTCGATGTCCTCCTCGTCACTCCCGCTCGAGGAGGAGGTTTCGTCGTCAGTGGAGCTCTCCACGCAACCCCTTAGGCGAGTTCCCAAGTGCCCAAAAAACCTTGACAGAGAGTAGGCCGTTCTCCACAAATTTGAAATGGAGGACGAGCCCCTCCGACAGGCTATGGGAACGGGCGAAGGTTTTCCACCCGCGGCGGAGATACATGACATGAGGGGCGGGGAAATCGACATCGACCCGCATGTTGCCATTCCCGCAGCCCCTCATATGCAGCCTCAAGGCTTGTGGTGGGTCGAGCTCCATCTCCCGAGCGAATGGAGTGGGAGACGGAGGCGACCGTGCACTGGCTTGTGTAGCCTGATGAAGAATTCACGGGGCTGGTCTCCGACATGGCCCTTCATTGGGGGAGGAGCCGCTGGCGGAGGCGCGGCCAGTGCGCCACCCCGTCCTCCTCTCCCCCGAGCACCATTGCAGCCTCGGCCTCGCCCCCTCCCTCTTCCTCTCGCGGTCGGCTCCGCTGCCACGAGCTCTTGGGGAGGGGGGCACGTTATCAAGCAGAGACCCTCGTCGCTGCCATCGAAGCACCGGCGCGTCCTCTCGCCATTGCGAAGGGAAGGAAGGAGTCAAGATGGAAGGGGATGAATATTGAAGGATTGAAGGATGCCATCCCCCTCCCCTTCTTATAAAGGGGCGGGGCCGGGGCTCGACCGCCCCTCTTAACCAATCCGGCCGCCGGGGGCGCAGGGAATCGGGACCTGTTGGGGATGTAACTATTGGGTTAACCCGCCCAGGAGGGGCCGGGTTAAGCCACGGCGGTCTATCAAGACAAAGCCCATAAAGACGCTGAAGATGGCGGTTCACTATGAAGAGTCGTTAAAAGGCCCAAGGCCCAGAGGCGGCTTAAATCCCATAAGCGTAAACCGACATATATGTATGACTTGTATTGTAAGGCATGTGTATTTGGTCGCCGAGCCGGACACGTTACATGAACCGGCCGGGACTCTGTAAAGCCGTTGGGCGTCAACCTGTGTATATAAAGGGACGACCCAGCGGCAGCTTAGGGCAAGAGACAACAGATCGGAAGCTAGGTTAAGCGTATTCGCTCCCTAGTAATCAAGACATAAAGCAATACCACCTCAAACTGGATTAGGCTTTTACCTTCGCCGCAAGGGGGCGAACTAGTATAAACTCTTTGTGTCCTTTGTACCGTTTAACCCCTTTAAGCTAACCCTGTTGCAATGGCTCCACGACTAAGTCCTCTTGCTAGGACATATGTCGTGACAATTCCACGACAGTTGAACGCTGGCAAGGCGACTCACCAAAGGTAGCAGAAACCATCTGGGATACATGGTGCTTTAAACCGGTAAGCTCAATGGCCACCTCTTGAAGAGCCACTTCAGCTTTTTCAGCCTGCTGCGTCAAAGCAGTCTTTTCCTCAGCCCAGGAATTTCTTTCAGTCTCAAAACTGGTTTTTAGTTTTTCCGTTTCAGCCATGCTAAATTGGAATTTTGAATCCGCTTTCCGGCTCTCAGATTCCTGATTCTCCAGCCGGGTCTTTGCATCGACCAATTGTGATTGAAGTTCAGCAGTGGCGTCCTGTAAAAACACAGAGTTACAAACACATTTATATCCGGGTTACAGGAATATAAGTCCCAAACCTTTTGCAAGGAACAACACTTGGCACTTGGGGGCTAATGCCTGCTGAAGAATTCTTCCTACAACGGTTTATATGGCTAAGTCCCAAGTATTTTGCAAGCAACAACTTAGCACTTGGGGGCTAATGCATATTTGCTCATATTTCATTACTACTTTGTGATGACCCGGCAGTGCTGCAGACAACCACAGCCGGTTCATGGGGGCTACATGAGTAAGTTTTGATCTTTAAACAATGATGAGTACCGGTTCATTCGTGCTGATTAAACCGGCCCTTGGGGGCTATGGATGCAATGTTGATCGTTAAAATTCAGTTTAAGTAAAAGACGGCTTTTTTTCTCAAAGATGCTTTATACTCATTGCTATTCTAAAGTCTACAGCATATTCAATTCTATTATACAAAGTAGACTTGGGGGCTGACAGGATATGCATACTCTACTTAAGCCGGAATCCGTACCTCATATTTTTGATGCATCTGCTTCAGCATATCGATTTCAAGATCGCGGCTGGTATGTAATTGGTTGAGGTACCCAGAGAGTACTTCACTGCTGCTCAATTGAGAATAGTGGGCAACATCAAATCTCACTTTTCGCTTTTCAATAAACTCCTATTTAGCGGAGTGTTTGGCCAAGACAGTTGGATTTCCCGGTTATGTAAAGCCGGTGCCAGTAATCATAACATCGTCGGCATGTGTCTCCTACAGTTTAAGTGGGCTTGGTGATTCACTACTCAAAGGATTGAGTTTTGTCTGGTCACCGGAAAGGTCAGGAATCTCTGGTGGGGCTTCATGGGCAGGTTCTTCTGGTTGTTTTTCAGAAACGTCTAATGTTGGGACTTGCTGCTCCGGTTCATGGACTTTAGGATCTTCAACCGGCTTGGTCACCTTTGCCTTCTTGCTAGGCTTTGCTTGTCCACTGCACGGGTTATGAAGGATCAGTACAAGTATAAGAGCATAAGGAGATAGAGAATAAAAGTGATGTTACCCAGGGCCAGTCTTGAAAGCCGGTAGCTGGGTTTGAGATGAATCGCCGAAGGAAGAACGAGAAACCTCCTGATAGTTTGAATCGTAAGGAGTAAGTGGCTGACGAATGAGACCCGCCGGGGGGTAAAAAGAGTTAAGTTTGGAAAGACCTCGTTTTGCCGTTTTCATGGAGCTGGAGTATTTGATAAGTCGGACGATAACTCTTCACCTCCGCTGGTCCGAGTTTATCGCTGGCTCTCGTGCCATTGTTGCTTCAAAAGAAAGTGAGGATCCAAATGAGCTAAGGGGTGCGAAAAGCTTACTTTCTGGGTTACCCATCGAATTTTCTGTCTTGGCAAAGGCTCTGAGTCAGACGAAATAATAGTTACCTCTTCTTCAGCTGCTTGGCTGGCCCCCGTGTCATCCTAAGAATAATCAGTGTCAATAAGGTAATTGAAAAAGGAGCCAAGGGAGTCAAGGGCTACCTCCGACTCAGAGCTGTCATCCAGTTCAAACATATCGGAGGCGCTTGGTTTCTTCTTATTTTTCTTAATGGTTTTCTTGGCGGCTTTCTTGGAAGCCCTGGCCTTCTTGGCATCTTCATGGTCGTATTTATTTTTCCAAAGATCAGATTCAGCCTGTGAAGGTCATCAAAGGTTGAGTTAATAAAGTATTTGAATAATGAGGTAAAAGTAAGTGAGTTTGGAGACTCGCATCCGGTGGCGGGTTAAGTTTGTAGAAAGGGTTCAGACCCACTTTGTTGCAATCTTCCGAATCTTCATTCAGAAGGGACTTGGTCATTTCGTTGATTGCCTCGTCAGTTAAGTGCACAGAGCTGTGGCGCAGCGGATCCTTTATACCACCAGTGTAAGTACACATTAAGCCGGGCCGGCGACTCGAGGGTATGATTCGCCCAGAAACCCAGCACCGAACCAAATCAATGCCAGTTAACCCATTTCCCAGCAGAGATTTAACCTTTGCAATGGTGGGAGCAAGCTTTGCACGTTCGGCACTGGTACGCTTTTCAGGAAGATGATGCTTTGGGTCCAGACGCTCGACACGATAACCCGGCAATGGATTCTCGTCAGCCGGAGAGGTATTTTTGTAGTAAAACCATGTCCGGTTCCAATCCTTGGGATAAATTGGCAAGCAAGCATAGGGGGGGATAGCATCTCTTCTTCATTGAATTGAGATTGCTCCAAGTTCCAAACTAGGTCCGTTTGTGAACTCGCTTTGGCGGTTCAAATAAAAATATTCTCAGAAAAGTTCAACACTGGGCTCCTCTTGAAGGTATACTTCACCAAATTAATGGCATATGACATCATGGCGGGTATTCGTAATTCCAGGAGATGACGTCATGGCGGGTTACAATATCTTGTGAAGAACAAGTGAAGAAGGATTTTTTTCCTAAGTTCAAATCAACCTGGGGCCTGATGTTGGGGATGTAACTATTGGGTTAACCCACCCAGGAGGGGCCGGGTTAAGCCACGGAGGTCTATCAAGACAAAGCTCATAAAGACGCTGAATATGGCGGTTCACGATGAAGACTCGTTAAAAGGCCCAAGGCCCAGAGGCGGCTTAAAGCCCATAAGCGTAAACCGCCATATATGTATGACTTGTATTGTAAGGCATGTGTATTTGGTCACCGAGCCGGCCAGGACTCTGTAAAGCCGTTGGGCGTCAACCTGTGTATATAAAGGGACGACCCATCGGCGGCTTAGGGCAAGAGACAACAGATCGAAAGCTAGGTTAAGCGTATTCGCTCCCTGGTAATCGAGACATAAAGCAATACCACCTCAAACTAGATTAGGCTTTTACCTTCACCGCAAGGGAGCGAACCAGTATAAACTCTTTGTGTCCTTTGTCCCGTTTAACCCCTTTAAGCTAACCCTATTGCAATGGCTCCACACTAAGTCCTCTTGCTAGGAAATTTGCCATGACAATTCCACGACAGGACCGACCCGCTGCTCCAATCAGCGACGACCTGGTTTCCCACCTCGCCATTAAGGCATGTGCCCTCCGCATCCGCCGCCTACCCTCCTTGGGGCATGGAGGACACGTGGCGAGCAGGCCAGAATCAAGAAGACAAGTGAAGCGACTGTTTTCCACCCCGTGGTCGTGTGGTGCGGGCGCCTTGAAGGCCATGACCCGAGTCCACTTAGTAAATGAGTCGCGCTCATGCGTTTTCCTCTTTTATGGGGAAGGCGCGAGCCGCCTCTTTACTATCCACTGCGATGTGACGCAAGCGGGCCGTAACCGCCCCACACACGACCCCCACGTCACACATTCAACACGGGTCATGGGGAAGCGCAACTGGCAAGGGAGTTACTACGGTAAAACTCTGCCACGGGTACCCGCGCACCGTTCTGGGCCTAGCCCAATAACGCTCCGCGCTTATATGTGGCCCAGGCCCGGGGGCTCCTGTCCGTGTACAAAAGTAGGCGTACTTTTTGTACCCCTTTACTTGTGCGCGGGCAGTCGCAGCCACACGCCTGCGACCACGCTTGGCGGATCAGAGGAAGCGAAGACACAAGACTACCAGAGCAGCGCCAAGCCGAAGGCGCGAGAAGCAGAGGGACAAGGTGGGCTTTCCCCAGCAAGAGCCTTATCGGGGGAGCTTACGTAGCCCCGGCAAGAGTCTTGCCGGGGCAACTTGCCCAACACCGGCAGAGCCGCCACCCTTGAGCCTAAGAGTTCCGACACCGTCGACAACATTGGAACCAAGGGTCGGGAGGCGCATGCATGGTGGCATGCAGATCTTTGTAAAGACCAAGAACATACAAGACTAGATGAGGACCAGAAGACGAAAATCTTGCCGGGGACGCTCACGAGACCCCCGGCAAGACCCTTGCCGGGGACACCTGCGAGACCCCAGCGAGGCCCTTGCCGGGGACATTAGTGGGGCCGCAGCCAGGCCCCACCTGCCAAGGCTCCACCGCCGTTCCAACATAGCAGTCAACCCGCCAACGAGGCAGGCACCTGCGTGGCGACGTGCAGCTTCCAGGCCAACTCAGCGAGCACCTGCATGGTGGCATGCAGATCTTCGTGAAGACTCCGCCACCGCACCAACTCAGCAGTCAGCCAGCCAGCATGGTGTTGCACGCCTAGTCAGCTTGGACGCGCGTCAGTGTGAGGCGAGGCGGCGACGGGCGAGACGAGTTTCCTTGCCGTCCCCGATAAAGTGAGGGAGCACGTCGGCAGCGCATTAAATGTGTTTGTCCTACGGTACCAGGCGATATACTTGTATACAGTACAAACTTTCCACCTCCTGTGTGCCACTGTGGTGGCCCCTTTGGCTATAAAAGCATGCCCGAGGGATACTTGAGGAGGATTCGGACTTTTTCGACCCTGCACGCTTTGTAGCTAGTCCAAGAACACCAGATAAACACAAACCAGCAGGAGTAGGGTATTACGCATCACTTGCAGCCCGAACCTAGATAAACTCCCCCGTGTTGATCTTCTAAACCCGCTCTTTCCATAGCCCCGCTCCCGCCAACCGTAGAAGGGATTCCCTGTGATCCCATAGGTGTCATTCTCACCGACAACCATTAACCCTTTTAGTAAAAAGAGTGGAATCATTTTTTCCAATCTCAAAGCCTTTTTCAATAAGGGACTTGGTCAAGCATTTATACCATGCTCTAGGAGCTTGTTTAAGACCATAAAGAGCTTTGTGAAGTTTGTAAACATGGTCGGGTTTCTTAGGATTAACAAAGCCGGGAGGTTGTTTAACATAAACTTCCTCCTCAATTTCACCATTTATAAAAGCACTTTTAACGTCCATTTGGTACAAGGTAATATCATGGTGATTAGCATAGGCAAGTAAGATGCGAATAGACTCAAGTCTAGCAACGGGGGCATATGTCTCACCATAGTCCATACCTTCGACTTGAGTGTAGCCTTGGGCGACGAGACGTGCTTTGTTGTGAACGACTTGTCCATCTTCGTCTTGCTTGTTGTGAAACACCCATTTGGTACCGATGATGTTGTGGTTGTTGTCGGGCTTCTCGACCAATGTCCACATTTGGTTCCTCTGAAAGTTGTGTAGCGCTTCGTGCATGGCATTTATCCAATACGGATCTTCCAATGCTTCTTCAACCTTCATAGGTTCAATGCTAGAGATGAATGAATAATGTTCACAAAAATTAGCCAAACGAGTTTTAGAGCGAGTGATTCTCCCGGTTTGGATATCATTGAAGATTTGTTCGACAGGATGGTCTCGTGAAACACTTGCTCGAACTCGTGAGAACTTTTGTTTGGGTTGGGTGGAACATCTTCTTCATCATCTTGTTCTTCCTCTTGGCCTTCTTCGTTGTTGACATTGTCGTTCTCTTGTCGAGGTGGAGAAGGAGGTTGATGAGGTTCATATTGGTGTGCTTCCTCATTTTCTTCATCTTGGCGTGTCCCACTTGTGGATGCCTCTGTGTCAACTCTTGGTTCACCTTGTCGTGAGGTAGAAGCTTCCACTTGGACGGACGAGGTACTCCTTCACCTCCGTTGGACGAATCTTGCCAATAGGAAAGTCTTGGATTGCTTCCGAAGGGTCTTTGTCTCCTACATCAATTGGCAATTGCTCTACTTGCGAGCCGTTAGATTCATCAAACTTCACATCTACGGTCTCTTCAACCTTTCGAGTGAAATTGTTGTAGACATGGTAGGTCTGAGAGTTTGAGCCATAACCGAGTAGGAAACCCTCATGAGATTTAGGAGCACATTTAGAATGATGATGCTTATCAAGAATGTAGCACTTTGAGCCGAATACTCGAAAGTATCCAACTTGGCGTTTGTTACCGGTGAGAAGCTCGTATGCCGTGTTGCCGAGTAGTTTGTGAAGATATAAGAGATTTGTTGCATGACAAGCTGTCTCAATTGCTTCCGCCCAAAAGTATTTTGGCGTCTTGTACTCATCAAGCATTGTTCTCGCCATCTCAATAAGAGACCGGTTCTTCCTCTCAACAACTCCATTTTGTTGAGGCGTGTACGTAGCCGAGAACTCATGTGAAATCCCTTCTTCGTCAAGAAAGGTATCCCCATTTGTGTTCTTGAACTCAGTACGTTGTTGCTGCGAACCTTCTTGATCTTCACTTCAAATTGATTTTGGGCCTTCCTAGCGAAGTTCTTGAAGATCTTTTGGACCTGCAATTTATCATCAAGAAAGAACACT
This sequence comes from Triticum aestivum, assembly GCF_018294505.1. NCBI lineage: Eukaryota > Viridiplantae > Streptophyta > Magnoliopsida > Poales > Poaceae > Triticum > Triticum aestivum. The sequence goes on from NC_057809.1 coordinate 151,248,453, forward strand.
CACGTAAATCTTGAAAAATCATCGACTATGACTAGACCAAATGAGTTTCCACCGAGACTTTTATAGGCGTTGGGACCAAAGAGATCCATAAAGTAGCTCGAGCGGTCTTCTCGTAGTCATGATGTTCTTCACGGGGTGGCTTCCTCCAACTTGTTTTCCTGCTTGACAGGCACTACACATTCTATCCTTGTCAAATATAACATATTTTACTCCAAAGATATGATCGCCTTTAATAAGCTTATCAAGATTTCACATACCCACATGACCTAACCTTCTATGCCACAACCAACCTTTAGAAGATTTAGCAATTAAGCAAGTTCTAGGTTGAGCCTTTTTAGTGAAATCGACAATGTATAGATCACCTCTACGTATACCGGTAAATACCATTTTATGATTATCTCTACAAAACACTTGGCAATCTACTTCAGTAAATAGGACATTGAAACCAAAGTCGGCAAGTCTAGATAGGGAAAGTAAATTATAGCCAAGAGATTCAACGAGCATAACATTTTGTATGGAGCTATCATGTGAGATGGCCACCTTACCAAGGCCAACCACCTTACCCTTTGAGTTATCACCAAAGGTGACATACTTTTGAGGGTTGTTGTTTTCAGCAAGCTCACGAAACATATCCTTGTCTCCGGTAATGTGATCGGTAAATCCACTATCAAGAAGCCATTTATTTCCTCCAGCCATGTAGCCGCAAAGATTAGCCATAAGACCAAAATGTCTCATAGACTCATAAAGATCAAAGTCACTATCCTCATCCTCATCATAGTATCCATGTTCAACATCGTCTTGTGATTGATCAATTCCTAGAGAGAGTGATTCGTTAGATAAGTGATCATCACAATGTTCATCTTTATGTATTATAATGGCTTCGGAGATGATATTGCTAATGATTCCAACATCTCCTTTGGCACTCATAAGGTCACTAAGCTCAAATGGACAATCACCAAACTTAGGATCATTGGAATTCATCTTACTCAAAGCAATAGACTTGTGAAGAATCTCATCTAAGTTTTGCAAGGAATAGTTTGGAAATTGTTCCTCAAGAAGTCTCCATATAGTGTAAGCACAATCAAGAGTAGGCAAACAACCAAACAAATTTCTAGGCAAACCTCTAGTAATAAGATTGACAGTTCTAAGGTTGCGGATCATGTCAATAGACTCATCAGGGGTAGGATGCAAAGGATCAACAAGGGGTGCACAAGGGCTAGTAATGTACTTGTTCAAGTGATATTCATTGAAAATCTCAAGCATCTCATTTTTTCATTCATGAAAGAACTCTCCATCAAGTATAGGCACTCTACGTCTAAGACTCCCCAACGTAGACTCATCCATCTTCCTCCAATGGTGATTAAAGCAAAGCAATGGAGACCAGTGCTTTGATACCAATTGTACGATCGAGAAGAGGTGTCTAGAGGGGGTGATTAGACCCTCAACAAAGAAAAGTAGAAGTTTTTAAGTTCTTCAAGTTAAGGTGGAGTTTTAGCACAAGTTTAAACATTCACAGTACATTTCAAGCAAGCATGCCAAGAGTATATGAGCAGCGGAAAGTAAAGCATGCATGTTGCAAGAAAGTAAAGGGATGGGATTGGAGTGTGCAAACGTAATTGGAGACATGGAGATTTTTGGCATGGTTTCGATAGGTGCTGCTATCGTACATCCACGTTGATGGAGACTTCAACCCACAAAAGGTAACGGTTGCGTGAGTCCACGGAGGGCTCCGCCCATGAAGAGTCCACGAAGAAGCAACCTTGTCTATCCCACCATGGCCATCACCCATGAAGGACTTGCCTCACTTAGGTAGATCTTCACGAATTAGGCGATCTCCTTTCCCTTACAAACTCCTTGGTTCAACTCCACAATCTTGACGGAGGCTCCCATGTGACACCTAACCAATCTAGGAGACACCACTCTCCAAAAGGTAATAGATGGTGTGTTGATGATGAACTCCTTGCTCTTGTGCTTCAAATGATAGTATCCCCAACACTCAACTCTCTCTCACACACACACAGATTTGGTTTTGGTGGAAAGATGATTTGAGTGGAAAGCAACTTGGGGAAGGCTAGAGATCAAGATTCTTGTGGTTGGATTGGAATATCTTGGTCTCAACACATGAGTAGGTGGTTCTCTCTCAGAAAATAAATACTGGAAGTGTAGGCACGTTCTGATGGCTCTCTCCATGAATGGAGGATGGGTGAAAGGGTATATATAGCCTCCACACAAAATCTAGCCGTTACACACAATTCACCAAACTCGGTGGGACCGAATCGAGAAACTCGGTCAGACCGATATGGTTCAAAATGTGAACATTGGAGTTTTCGGTGGGACCGATATGATCAACTCGGTGGGACCGATGTGCTACGGTTAGGGTAAAATCTCAACTCGGTTTGACCGATTACACAAACTCGGTGAGACTGATTTTGGTAATAAGCAAAACAGAGAGTTGGTCAAGCAAACTCGGTGGGACCGATTGCGTATCTCGGTGAGACCAAAATGATTGCAACAGGCAACAGAGAGTTTGCAAGCCCATCTCGGTGAGATCGAGATCCCATCGGTGAGACCGAACTGATTAGGGTTTCTGGCAGTGGCTATGTCAAGTGAACTCGGTGGCGCCGGATAGATCAAATCGGTAGGGCCAAGTTTGACTTTTGGTTTGGGACATATGTGGAAATGAGAAAGTGGTTGAGGGCTTTGGAGCATATCACTAAGAACTTTGAGCAAGCAAGCCATTAAGCAACACCTCATCCCCTTTTAATAGTATTGGCTTTCCTATGGACTCAATGTGATCTTGAATCACTAAAATAGAGATGAAGAGTCTTGAGCTTTTGCCAATCTTTGTCCTTAGCATCTTGAAGGGGTTCCACATCCTCTTGTCCATGCCACTCTACTGTTGAACTCATCTGAAATATACTAGATAAAAGTATTAGTCCAACAAGAGATATGTTGACATTAATTACCAAGATCACCCAGGGAGCACTTGTGCTTTCAAACACAAGTTGACAAGAAAGTATGCAGCATAAGCATGCATGAATCATATAACAAAAGCATGACAAGTTTATCCTACCTACTATGATGTCATCCTAACACCACATCAAAAGAGAGTGTAATCCTATCACATCAAGCTCGCCATCTAAGGCGTTATTATCTACCACCTAAAATATGCAAGCCTTGGTTTTAATTTTATCAATCATGGCTCACACAAAATATACATCATCATGCATGCATGCATCAGCACCATGACTAGGAGAGACCCTTCACTACATGTAGTAGTGCTTGGCCAGGTAGGTCGTAAGCCGGAGAGAAATATGGTACTCTTCCATTCTAATAAACCAAAGACAATGTGCCTTGTTGTCCATGAGGTGGCTTGGAGCCATCATCAGAGCCTCCGGGCGGAACCCAACGTTGCCCTTAATAGTGTTGTAGAGGGCGGGTTACACATCAACAGGCTCTCTCTCTCTCTCTCTCTCTCTCTCTCTCATGGCGGCTGCCACCTCCTTGACGGCCTTGGTCATGCTGGTGAAGACGATCACCTCCTCCTCCAAGGCACCCCTCTTCCTCTTCCTCTTAGGAGTAGGTACGTGATCACCATTTCACCAGCCTTGTTAGGGCCATCAAAGATGATGGCCTCTTACTCCTGGGTGTTTGGATAGTCAAGTGAAGGTGCATCAAGAGGCTCAGTGGAGCCCATGGAAATCTTGCCACTAGCCAAACTGAAGGAGGAGACAGCCTGCATTTGAGGGTAGTTCTGGATGGGCTTGTTGAGGTAGTCAGAATCCTTGGGGTGATCCTAAGAACGAAAGACAATGTGCTTAGTTGTGATTGACAAGTTAGATCAAGTGAAACAAGTGGTAGGTTAGCTAACCAGGACGTGGCCTCTATAGTGCTTAGCCTTCAACACAATAGTGAATGTGTCCTCTTCCAATTGTGCACCGCTAAGGTCTCTAAGCTTTGACACTTGGACCCACCTAGTTCTCCACTTCCTAAGATGGTTGCACACCTAAGTTGAGGTCACTTATGTGTCACGGAACTCAAAAACTATCTTCGCAACATTGTTCAAATGCACCTACTTGAAGCATTTATCAGTCCTCACCCCACAGGAGGAGATATCACATATCATGTTGAGGATTAAGGTGGATAGGAAAGGAGGGCACTTCATTGCCGCCCCTTCACTCAACCCCCTCATCAATGCCTTACCAGCCTTATTAGCCAACTTTCTAGCTAGCTCCTTGACACAAGAATTCTCACGCATCTCCACCACCAAAGAACACAACCTCGGCAGCTCGACCACCTCTACATTTTGAGGCTCCGACGACTGAGAGTCATCAACATAAGAGGGATACGGATGGGATACTTGCAGCGTTAGGGCCTGACTAAAGTTAGTGTCACTCATGGACTACTATGGTTAGCATCAGGACTAGAAGTCTGAACAAGAAAAATGCATCACTACAATGGTAAGCATCAAGAGAAAAAAATGTTGATCATGCATCATTGGGTAAAGTTCGAATGATCTTCACTGCATGTTGACACGTATAAGAGGGAAGCTGGTACGAGGATGAGAACTACCAGCGGCGGAGCCAGAAAATATGTATTAGGGGGGTGGGGGAGTGCTACTAAAACAGGTTGGGGAGGGCCAAAGTGTTGAAAATAGATTTTTAGCAACAAATTAGTACTAATTTTGCCACTGTTCATAGCAAATTACCTGCAAAATCCTGGTGTTAGGGGGGCAGGCCCCTGCTGGTCCCCTCTTTCTCCGGCACTGAGAACTACGATGTGTAGAACCAACCCTCATACCAACGATTGCCCTAATACATGGACTACACAACAATGAAGATCATGAAGCTCAACACACTACTACAGAACATGCATCTAGCGTACTACACATGATCAAGATGGCATCTGATCTACAACATCTGCACATAAGCATCGATCCGCTGCATGCAGAACCTGTCATACTAGCACATAAGAATCGATCTACCACTACATCATCGACATAATCACTGCAAACAAGTCGTTCTTGCAAAACCTACCACATCCTCACACAACATCATGAAGTATCTACTACTCTATAAAAGCACGAAAGGGCGGAGAACCAATTCATCATATTCATCCATCCAACAAATCTTACGGCTCAGAATCATCCCGTGTTTGTGTTTAGTGCTAATTGCAATTAGCCCTTGCCAAACGCACGTCTCCCTGCAGCCCACCTCCTCTCGCCGTAAAAAAGGGGAATGAAACCGCTCCTGCCTCCTCTCTCGAACTTCCCCCACGCGCCCACCGCCGCAGTCCCTCGCTCGAAGAAAACCCACGCGGCAGGCGGCGCTCGCACGCCTCCCCCTTGCCGCGCCCAGTGAACCCCGCGTCTCACCCTCGAAAAGGGAGACGTGCTGTGCCCGGCCGCCGCCCCGTGCCGCCGCGGTTGATGCCAGCGAGGGTGCTCCCGTACTCTGGCCGAGGCTGCACTCTCACATCGTTTCCTCCCTGGCCCTTTCTTCCTCCTCGTCGACACAGGAACGCGGGTCGCCGTATTGGGAAGCAGCTCGCCGCCACACAACACGAGGATGGCGAGGCCTAGGCCGCCGCTGAGCCGGACGAGGTCGCCATCCGGGTCCTCTGCAAAGCTTGTGGTTGGCCACTTGGCTCGCCGCCCGTCTCACCTTTCAGCAAGCACCACTGTAGTTTGGGACTCCCCATCCAGCTCGCTCTTTGCTACAGCTTGCCGCTCCCAATTCAGGTCGCCATATGCCTCTGGACAATGTGTTTATACTACAGGATTAATTTCTTGCAACTGCACATGGAAATTGCTATTGCATGATCTGATATTTAAGTAGCTCTCACCGATGCGTACAAAAATTCAATTCGTTTGCAACCTGAACAGTTTCTTTTGTACAGGTTGAATCTTGTGCACGAGTGTGGCTTGGGTTTCATTTTGTTTTGCTTGGTACAATGCTTGCAATGGAAGTGCTGAACATTTGTGGAAGAATAGATTTTCACCTAAATTTCTGTTGTATAACACACATTGAGGCAAGCTGGCATCGGCAAGGAGAAATCGGACACCTCAAGTTTACGAAGTTAATGACAAAAAAGAGAACTTACTAGACTTGATGAGTGCAGACAATGGAATTCTCGATTTTTATTTGCGCTATTCAAAAGATGTTCTGGCTTCAAAACATATTTGTAATCCCAAGAAGAATGAAGTTTGATTGTACATTACCTGTTGTTTCTCTTTGCAGAATTCCAAAGGTACTTTCATATACGACTCTTCATTATGCTATTTATGTCTGGACCACTAATTTTATAGTTTGGTTAAAAATCATTTAGTAGACTATAGCAACCTTGATTTTAGGTGTAAGGATATTATTGCACATCCATAGCTGACACTGGAAGCACATTGAAGTATCGAAGCCATTATGACAACATGCTGTACCAACTTGTTGATAAAAAATGAGTGCCTTTCAAAGTTCCAATGAATTTCTCACTGGACATTTTGTCGCATTGGCTTGAATATGTATGTTGCGTCATTTGTGCACAATGAAAACTGTATGAACCTGCACTGGGTGGTGTATTTTTAGGAAGGTTGTCCTTTCTTCAAAGACTGAAAGTTTCCTGGTAAGCGTTACTTTTTCTGAAAAACTGTGTGTTTGTGCACTGTAATTTTTTGTTTACATAAGGTTTCTCTTTGCTTTTGTGGGCATAATGTCGAGACAATAATATTCAGAAAGTTGTTGTTTTAGGGAAACTCTTAACTCCATATGTCAGACCCATATCATTGTTCAACATGCATAGTGTTCTTATATCATCTCTATGATGTACTCCCACCGTAAATAAATATAAGAGCATTTAGATCACTACTTCAGTGATCTAAACGCTCTTATATTTCTTTACAGAGGGAGTATTAGCTTCCTTTTATATCGCAGTAGTCTTTGTTTTGGCCATGTACCTTCAAACTGAACAAAATGGTTTGTCTGACCCCATGTGTGAGGAGATTATTTATATGATGTGTGACCATTTTTTGCAAGTTTTGTTTGAGGAATCTTTTATTCTTTTTGCAGTTGGTAAGACATGGGTTGGACTTACTTCCGTCTTCAATCTTTGTGCTAAAGTGATTCAAGGTATGTTCGATTGCTGACTTAGGATGGTTACTCAATGTCTTTGGGAACCGAGAAAGACATTCTGTATTCACAAATAAGGCCTAAAGTTCGTTTTTACATTGAAAAACTATATACGAAAAATTTAGTAACAATCGAAATTTCATTCATTCACTTTGTGAGAGGTCACACAACACCATGTTCCATGTTGTCTATTTGATCCTTGTGGCAGAATCATAGACTCATACATACTTGCATATATACTGTGACTGGGCACCAGTACATATGCAACATTCTTAAGGGAGTTTGTTCTGATTTTTTTACCAAAAAATTTCTTCTAATTTATATGCATGCAGAGGATCTTCAATTGGTTTTATCATTTATCTAGACTATGCAAGGTTGCATATTCGTGGATGGTCTTACTAATGGGTAGGAGAGTTTCTAAAGGGTTAATAAGGCATGCCAAAACCCCTTTTATGGCCATGTACATGTCAGAGCATGAAAAAGGAACAACAAGGCCTTGTTTGGATATCGTTCTTCTTTTAAATACACACATAAAAAAATTCATGTCTCTGCCTGCCAGTTTTGTGTCTAGCAGAATACACTTGTGTCCGGTAATATACACTTTTAAATTTAATACCTCCGCATTAAATTACACTGATGTGAAGTGCGGCCCAAAGAAGCTACTTCAAGTGTATTCTAGAAGAAAGAAACGATTGTAATTCTATGGAGTAACAATCAGGACTAACACAGTGTGTGTTCCTTCCAACGGAAGTTTTTCTAAGATCCTGGATGAGGAGTTGTTCCTGCATAGCATGTATTAACGTTTTAGGCATGCCTTTGATCAATGAATTTAGCATCTGGGCACTTCTGGTTTCTGTGTTGAGGCAACAATAGTTTCAATCCATAAGTTTTTATATGTGTATTGGGAAACGTGCAATGCATCTTGTCTGGACTAAGAATATTTAATACTCTCTCTGTCCCATAATATAAGATTGTTTTTCAAGCTAGCACGGTTTGAAAAACGATCTTATATTGTGGGGCGGAGGGAGTACGTGTAAGGAAAAGTACAAAGTTTGTGGTGTCCGAAGAATTATCTATGTTGTTTCTTGACATGCAACAACTTGAACTTTTTTTTGAACTTTGCAACAGCTTGAACTTCTTTTGTTGCAAAGTGCTTTACTATTTTGACAAATAGCAATTTCAATGATTGTAGTGTTTGACTAATTAATATTAAACATAACGTGCATTGCACGTGCATGTTTACTAGTTACTTACAAAACGTACCATACAACCTTTGAATCTGCCACATGCTTACACATCTAAGCTACAAGGCCCAGGGTTTGATGTTACTTACACCCATCGAAGGAGCGGGGAAGGAAGGGAACAACTCAGAGAAGAGGAGGAACAAGACTTGCCGTGCCAACCACCAACCACCACGGACCGAAGATGTCGTCACTTATTCGTTGGTGAAAATGCTTCCAGGACGGAGAAGATGATGTCCCTTACTTGTTCTCTAGTGTGTATACAAGTGAGACTTGTTCCTTTTACAAGGCCATCACATTTCTTCCTTGCGCGTATATGTTTTGCATGCTATAAACTTATTAACGATCTGTGATAACCACCCCTACATCTTCAGAACGCACAATCATGATATCATCGATCTGGAGTTAGATTGTACAGTATGACTTTGGTCTCAAAGACAATCTTCATACTTGTTGATCCATACCAACACACGGATATTTAGCTAGTACAAATAAATTGTGAAAACAACATCATTATATGCTCAACATCATCGTACACTGATTGTACAGTGCCCATATAAATAACAGAAACCTGATACTCAACATACATCTCAGTTATGACCAGGTCTCAATGATAAACTTGCCATTCTTTTTCAGACCGTCACCCATTGCGAAACATCATTTTTTGGAACACCACCCTGCTGACATAAAACTTCTTCCAATGCAGCCGTAACATCAGCAGGCATTCTGGTAGAAGACCCAGCAACGTATATTGTAGCCTCAGAGGAGCATAACATGTTCAACACTCTTGCACCCTGCTCCCTAATTTTATCTTGTACATAGACCTTTTGAGGTTGATCCCTAGAAAACGCAACAAATAAACCACCACCCTTTTCTAGGGAAAGCACCCCCTGGTCCTGGGCATGATTTAACCAGAAGTCCTTGTACAGAAAATCATTATCTTGATTTCTACAGCCAAAGAAGAATAGAACAGGAGCAGTTGGTTCTGCCACACTCTGTGCAGCCCTTTCCTCCACAAACGCACGGAATGGTGCGCATCCTGTTCCTGGTCCAATAAGCACAAGAGGAACTGATGGCTTTGGATGAGGCAGGGATCCTCGGTGTATCCAACACGGTATAATACTCTCTGCACGTAAGTAGACTGTGAGAGAATATTGATGGTTGTTTTATCATGTGATTATATGATATGTCAAGTGGAGAGTACAGATTATTACTAGAGGAGCAGGAGCGCCGTCAAGGAAAAGAACACAAGAAAGACAACACAACATAGAGGTTCCCAACTTTAGCTAGACGAAGCAATTGATACCTTCATTTGGAGAGAGCCCCGCTAGCCATGTAGAGCAGAGACCATGTCGTGTCCTCTTTAAAGGAGTACGCCATGATACAATACTGACAGTCAAGTGTATCTGATTTGGATGGACTAATGGGGATGACGAAATGGAAAATGCTCTTCTTTTTAATGGCGGTGTCAGTTGCACCAACCATTCAAAAGGCATGTGCACCGAGGGAAACTCCTGCAAAACCTAAAAGCAGAACACATCCATGTCACTTTTGAACCAAAAAAGCTCAAGTCAAAGGACAACAGGCATGCTAAGGTATGTACTGCAAGAATTTTATCATCAAGAAGACAACTTACTTCCAAAACAGTCCGGTTCTCCTTCTGATTGTACCAGTAAAGGTCGTCTCTTCCTTCAGGAGAAGTTAAATACTGAAGTTTTTCCTTTTCATCGGTATCTGTTGCGAAATAGCTCATGATCTACAGAAGAACATCGTAGTTGTGTGAGCATAGAGGGGGCATATTAGTCATAGACATCAGGATTTCAGAGGCCAACATAAGATAGCAAACTACTACAAAAATATATGTATGAGATGAAGCATTCAGGGTATTCCTCTTGCCTCAAAGAAACATCGCCGAGGGGAAGCTGATGTGACATCCATTGTCAAAGCAACAAAGGTCTTTAGCTTGATGGGATCCATCAAACTGTTCATAGGTGAACCTTTGGAAAGTTTGTCACTACCCTTTGCTCGAATCTGGGCAGCAAAAAGATATTGTTTCCTCTTTGGTTAGCTACACAACTGCAACAGGTTGACTGGTTGAAAAGATATATAAGAATACATAACTACATCTAGATGTATCCCTTTTAATGGATAAAGTCAAGGATCATGCACTGATGAAAAAGGGAGTACTGTCTAAACCAAGATAAACTGCTAGCTACTAGAGCAAACAATCCCGCTAAAGGCAGTTATATGTGATTTTCAAACAGAGAAAATGTGCACATAACTACTATTGTGGGTTGTAAAAGTGCTAAGAAATTAAAGCTGCTTCTTTAGCAGAGAAACACACAGAAAGAAGTAGGAAAACTAAATCCAAAAGGCGACAAAACAGATCCAATACCGTTATGTAACAATCTGGATCCAAGTTACAGCGTTTAATGAAAGCATCAACAGCTGATGGATTCTGACTTGGTAGAATTTCTAGGGCATCACCAACTTGATAACTGATGGGCTAAAATGAAAAAAAAATGAAACAATATTTTAGTTTCTTCCGCGTGTTTAGAAGATGATTACAAGCGAATATGATCATATGGACTAAAGAACATACAGAATATCGATCTTCCAATTCAAAATGGCGGACATCTCTGTCAGAATCTCCCTTAGTCAAACATTGATTTGTTACCTAAAATGGTTAGCAATAGCATCAACAACAGAAACTAAGTAAAAAATGGATCAACTAAACTATAACACAATTATTACAACATTAATTTATTTTATAGTCACAGTACAGATGAAGCATCCCCATAAATCATAATGAACCATTACTAATTTACTATCCCCAGATAAGTTTATTACACCACAGCCCAGCTATTCACAGAAACCCCAGCTATTGTGTAGAAATTCCTTAATGGTACTTACTGAGCAAAAGAACATGACAATCATGACAACAAAATGCAAGTTGATTGCAATCATGCATATTTAGGGATAAAGTGGACAGCTTAATTGTCTACGGAACAAGCAACCGTGCATCATTTAGTGCTGTAAAAGCTAGCTTTGCATTCGAAGCTTGCATATGGTGCATATTTGCCCGTAGAAAAAATGGTAAAATAAGCCAAATCCAGCATAAGGTGCCTCACGCAGTCATGCCCTCACGAGTCCACAGAAAATCTACTATGCAGGGGCTTGTGCATAATACTAGTATTGTACAACAAGGTCGTACAATGTACTAAACTACAGTCTAACGTCAGGAGATCGACTTCTATACAAATTAGTTCAGACGCTTTCAACCACTGTAGAATTTGGTAAGTTGCAGCAAATGAAAGTTACTGCGGAGCAAATAATTCAGTGACCCACCAAACAAGACAGGGCAGTATCTTATATGTAAGTGCAGAAGATTCCCTAAAGATGAATGTATACACACGTGTACAATTTCTGGATCAGTTAAACATTCATAAGAATAAAATAAATACTGATTTCAACTGTTAAGCTCTTGCAGAGGGTACAAAACATACCATTTGTAACATGAATTGTGGCTCTCCTTCATTATGATACTTCAGAGCAGGGGACATTGAGCGCGCTCTCTCAATTAATATTTTGGGGTCTAGAGAAGATGACATACAGAATCCATTAAAAAGAAATATTACATGGCACTTTACATATTACTGGTAAAAAATAGCAAAATTGAGACCTCCCACCTGAAATGGTGGTATCTTGTGGAGCCGAGTAATATATGACTTCTACCTTTGCATCCCCCAAAATATTCAAATTAGGATGAATGGCATCAGATATTCTTGGTAACAGCGACGAATTTGTTTGATTCAGGGATTTCCACAAAATCAGCAACCACGGATCTAGAGCTCCTTCGTATCTAGTATACAATAACAAAATAATTCAGTAGTAACTTTGAGGAATTGCTTTGGAACTCCCCAAAAAGGTGCTTTCTATCAAGAAGTTCAAAAACCAATGCTTAAATTTATCACAAAAAACCATGTCATTTGACTTCTCGAAAGCCCGCACATGAATACAAAAACAATAGCAAATACCAAAAAAAGGATGGTAAATTAAAAGAATACCCAGATGAATGTTGATCATCTCCCAAGCCTTTTTCTGTGATTCTTTTTGCACCAAGATTGAAAAGCCTTCGATCGAGCTTCTTTGCAGGATACTGCAGTGCAAACACGATTGTGAAGATGGAAATAAAAACAAGCATGTAAAATTTTGAAAACCATAAGAGTCATGATTTCCGAGTAACAGAGAACAATTTACTAGCCAAGATTTTCTTGAAAAGAAAATGAGCATAAAAACAGGGCACTACAGCCAAAGAAGAGTAATGAGATATCAAGATGGTTGATCATGCAGCAAAAATTTATGTTTAGAACATACAAAAAGGTTAATTCCTGAATGTGCAAAACTGGATATGCCAATATGACTTTGTTATTTTAATGATGTTTCTAGCTAAGCATTTGAATATGGCATAAGTCTTCTGTTCCATATCTTTTCTTCTAACCCTGCGCACCTCATGTGTTGCTAGAACTTTGGAATGTTATATTCATAATTAATTCTCACAAACAAATGAACTACAGATCATTTCATCAAATCAACATAAATAATTGGATTAAAATTTAAAAGCAACACATAGCCCAATAGCAGGCTGCAAAATCTAGTCCGAAGAAGTCTCACATTGTACTTCCCATAGGTTGAATCGCCGAGCCCAAACACGGCATAAAATAGCCCTTCCAGCCATCGCGCACCCAGAGACTTTCTGGTAAGGTATGTCCAAAAATCCTGACATCCAAAACCCAAAAAAAAATGGCAATTAGAAAATCAACACTCCAAAAAAATACCAAACAAAAGAAGCACCTATCTCCCAACCTTCATGGAATCTGGGGGGTCCCCCTGCCCCATGGTGGACACAACGAAGACCACATACCTTTCGCGTGGCAGGCAACTCTGCAAAAACAAGTGGAAGTAGCAAGTGATGTTCATAAGCATCAGATGAAAGGGTTTTGGAGTGGGTTTTCTAGGGTTCCCAGCTTACGGGATCGAAGCAATCCATGGAGAGAACATCGACAGCCAGGCAGCCTCAACGCTCAGCCTCTCGCCCTACACGTTCGGCAGAGTCCATGGCGTTGCCAGTTTGCGATGCATAGAGCACGACGAGGCGCTCGGGCGGCTCTGATGACGAGGCCGCCATGGAGAGGTGGGAGCTTGGGAGGGTAAATGGAGTCTGGCCTACATGTTCAATTTTCAGTCTATCAGACACAAGCACAAATAGTCTTTGACAAAGATAGAGGTAAGCAAGTTCATTATGTCTTTTTTAACATCTAGTTGTATTGAAAAAACTTAAACAAAGACACACAACTCCAAATTTATCAGCATTATAAGCATGCTCAAAAGCGCTGAGAACACATTTGTGCTGCACACCCACTCTTGGGGATGACAGTCATTACCATCGCGTCTGATGTACACATTCAACTAGGGTCATCTACCAACATGATTGCAGCGATAAGAACAAAATAAAAAGTTCAGAGAATTGTCTGCTTTGGCTTATGAGTCATAATGCCTCACTTTTCGTAAAGTATCCATTAGAGAACCCGTCTGGTAGATTTCTACAGCAAATAGGCTATAGATTTAACTATGATGTAGAAATAGCAATGATTACAGCACATGCATATCATGTTTTTATAATGTGAGGTAAGACATGACAAATCACTGGCAGCCGCGCATCGCCACGTTCTTGGTGCTTCCAAATCACTGGCAGTCTGCTCTCAAGGTGAGGCTGTTAAATTTGTGTTCTTTTTTCTGTGATATCGTCATGGAGTGACTTAAAATCAATCTGTACTGCCTTTGATTTCCCTTATAGTTTCTTCATTGGGTCTTCTATAGATTTGGTTGGGATAAGTTAAATTAGGATTTGTACCCAATTTTCCTAAGAAATACAACAATCATGCACCATACACATGTCCACCACATACATACATGTTAAATCCAATAAATCATGCTACAATTTACCACATAAATACATGTTAAATCCTATCGAATTTGCCTAAGCAATCCAACAACCATGTACATCACAGGATGGAGCAGCAAAGATCATGTGTGGATAAAGGGAAAAGGAGGGCAGAAATCTACCTTGGTCTTCACGGGATGGAGTGGCAACAGCAGCCGGATCACAGGATGGAGTCGGGGCGCCGACGTCCGGTGTTCGATAAGAAGCCGTGGGAGGAGGAGGTGCGGGTGCGAGGAGGCGCGGGGTGGAGGGAGTCACGAGTCGGCGAGTCGGCGAGTCGGAGGATAAAAGCTCGCCGGGGCACCGACGTCCGGTGTTCGATAAGAAGCCGTGGGAGGAGGAGGTGTGGGTGCGAGGAGGCGCGGGGTGGAGGGAGTCACGAGTCGGCGAGTCGGAGGATAAAAGCTCGCCGGGGCTAGGGTTTGCACGGGCGGGGTGCCGCCGCGTCCGTTCCAAACTTCCAATCGCTAAAACGCCATATCTGATGCAAGGTAACTGGAAGAACACCCGTGCGTTGCAAACGGGTCACATTAAATTTAAAAGTTCAATATTAATATTCTCATATATATCAAGTGACATTGGCGACCTTTTTTACCATCAATTCCTCACACACACTCTCTGCCTCCCTCTTCCTCACTCTCTCCCTCTCTCCCTCTCTCTCTCTAGCACACACACATATCTATCTTATTGGGTACGGGACCATAATCCATCTATTTCACACACACACGCTAGTACATAACAATATGGATTATGTGTATTATATTTGCCACCACAACTGAGGGAATTAATTTCATGTAAATCGGCCAGCCACAGCTCCAAGAATACGCGGAGGAGATGGCCCGGGTCGGCGTCGGTGCCATCCGGCACGGGCCACGGGCCCGCTTCCAAGCGCGTCTGCGCGTTGGCCACCCACGCCGTGTCCTTCAAGTGCCACTTCCACCGCACCAACTCCCAGGGTCACGGCCATGGCCAGGGCCAGGGAAGCCGCCCTTCTTTGCCCCCTTCACCGGCCGCGGCCAACGCGGTGCCGCGGCACCCGGCCTCACCGTCCTCGTCCTCCAGCACCGTTGCGACCCAGTGACGCAGCCCAAGCATCGGCCTCGAGAATCAAGAACGCTCGACAACGTAGAGGGAAGGAAAGGTCATATACATGTCATAAGAAAGGGAGTTTATTTACTGCTCCCTCGATGTATTGTTTCCTTTGTTTGGAGATTGATTACCATCCGTGAGTTAAGGTAAGATTTACGTGATTGAGCAATTTTTTGAAAATCAATTATTTGTTTTCTAATTAATGTAATTGAGTGATTTAAGGTAAGGTTAATTAATTTAGATTTGATCTTTAGAGATTGTTCGTGATTGATTCTACATAGCTAAATAACTTGCGCCAGTATGGAAAGTTCTGATCTATTTAGATTTCTTTCGTTGTGTGAGAGGGTGACGCAAAAATAAACCGATGAAGTGAGGGGAGGGGACGAAAAAAATGTACGAAAAAAAATAAGCAAAGGTGGGAGGAGGTACCAAAAAAACCATGGAAGGTGGGAGGAGACTACCAACTGTTTCATTAGGAGTAGAAATTATTAGAGATTAGAGATTATTTGTTTTCTGAAAATCTATTATTTGTTTCCTAAAGCAAATTGCATTAATGAGAGAGATTTCGTAGATTTGGCTAAGGTAGGAAAGAATATATTATTTGTTTGCTAAAGCAAATTGCATTAATGGGAGAGATCCGTTGATTTGGCTAAGGTAGGAAAGAATCTATTATTTGTTTGCTAAAGAAAATTGCATTAATAGAAGAGATCCGTTGATTTGGCTAAGGTAGGAAAGAATCTATTATTTGTTTCCTAAAGAAAATTGCATTAATGAGAGAGATTTGTTGATTTGGCTAAGGTAGGTGGTTTTTGCGGTTCGTGGCGCCTTAGTGTGAGGTGGGACGAGGTACCAAAAAAAACCATGGGAGGTGGGACGAAAAAAACCTGGGATGTGGGAGTTGTCCCTGGTTAACCTACGAAATTTCGTAGATTTTTTTAGGACGAAAAAAAACCGTGGGAGATGGGACTAAAAAAAACCTGGAAGCGAGACTACCAACTGGTCCCATAGGAGTAGAGACTAAATAACTTGCGCCAGTATGGAAAGTTCTGATCTATTTAGATTTCTTTCGTTGTGTGAGAGGGTGACGTGAAAATAAACCAATGAAGTGAGGGGAGGGGACGAAAAAAATCTACGAAAAAAAACAAGCGAAGGTGGGAGGAGGTACCAAAAAAACCATGAAAGGTGGGAGGACACTACCAACTGTTTCATTAGGAGTAGAAATTATTAGAGATTAGAGATTATTTGTTTCCTGAAAATCTATTATTTGTTTCCTAAAGCAAATTGCATTAATGAGAGAGATTTCGTAGATTTGGCTAAGGTAGGAAAGAATCTATTATTTGTTTGCTAAAGCAAATTGCATTAATGGGAGAGATCCGTTGATTTGGCTAAGGTAGGAAAGAATCTATTATTTGTTTGCTAAAGCAAATTGCATTAATAGAAGAGATCCGTTGATTTGGCTAAGGTAGGAAAGAATCTATTATTTGTTTTCTAAAGAAAATTGCATTAATGAGAGAGATTTGTTGATTTGGCTAAGGTAGGTGGTTTTTGCGGTTTGTGGCGCCTTAGTGTGAGGTGGGACGAGGTACCAAAAAAACTATGGGAGGTGGGACGAAAAAAACCTGGGATGTGGGAGTTGTCCCTGGTTAACCTACGAAATTTTGTAGATTTTTTTAGGACGAAAAAAACCCGTGGGAGGTGGGACTAAAAAAACCCTGGAAGCGAGACTATCAACTGCTCCCTTAGGAGTAGAGATTGATGTTACCTTAGCCGTTTCTTGATCCAACGAAGATTGATGCAACACGAAGTGCGGAGATCCAACACAATATCTTAGCCGTTTCTTGATCTTTGTACGGTCTAGATATGCTCGCTAAAACGTGTTCGATCTAAACATCGTGTTTAGCAACCACCACCCCACCGCACTAATCAGAACCATCCCCTCAACGTCCTAATGGAAAAAAAAGAGGAACCACGCCGTGCGAGTGTCGCCCCGGCCGCTGAGCAAGCTCATCCTCGCCCCACTGCAGGAGATGCATCCCTCAAGCGCTGCCCCACTGCCAAAGCCCCGCGCACGAGAGCCGTCCGATCGAGATTCAACGAGAATAGACCATTCATCAAAGGTGCATGACCATAAAAGATGTTACTCATATAAATAGAACAATCATTATTCTCTGACTTAAATGAATAACTGTCTCGCAATAAACAATATCCAGATATAATGTTCATGCTCAACGCTGGCATCAAATAACAATTATTGAGGTCTAAAACTAATCTCGAAGGTAGATGTAGAGGTAACGTGTGAACGGCAATCACGTCAACCTTGGAACCATTCCCGACGCACATCGTCACCTCGTCCTTAGCCAATCTTCGTTTATTCCGCAGCTTCTGCTTCAAGTTGCAAATACGAGGAACCAAACATGTTGGGGATATAATTATTGGGTATGACCCACTCAGGAGGGGCCGGGTCATACCGCTGGCGGTTCATAAAAACAAAGCCCATGAAGATGCTGGAGATGGCGGTTCACGAAACAGGCTTACTGAAGGCCTGAAACCCAAAGGCGACTTAAAGCCCACATGTGTAAACCGCCATATATGTATGACTTGTATTGTAAGGCATGCGTAGTTAGTCACCGGGCCGGACAAGTTGTGTATGAGCCGGCCGGGACTCCTTGAGCTGCTGGGCGTCAACCTGTGTATATAAAGGGACGACCCGGCGGCGGTTTAGGGTAAGAAAAAATAGATCGAAAGCTAGGTCAGGCGTATTCACTCCCTGGTAATCGAAACCCAAGCAATACCACCTCAAACTGGAGTAGGCCTTTACCTTCACCGCAAGAGGTCGAACCACTATAAACTCCATGTGTCCTTTGTCCCGTTTAACCCCTTTAAGCTAACCTAGTTGCGATGACTCCACGACTAAGTCCTTCTGCTAGGACATCTGTCGTGACAATTCCACGACAGTTGGCGCCCACCTAGGGGCCTGTGCATGATGGTTTCGAGTTCTTATAGGGCAACTTTGAAGGGATCAAGGGATACGCTGTGGGCCGGATGACCAAGAGTCATCGCAGGAAGTTCTACATCGACGATGCAGACTGGGGCCCCGAGGTCGGCTCAATCGAGTACGGGTATCGGGTCCCCTTCGGCGAATCCACATTTTCATCGGCAAGATCGGCGAACCAGGCCCTGAGCCGGACATCTACACCGACATCGTCGAGACGGCTCAACGTGCACGACCCGCTCTGGTTTAGCCCACCATGAAATGCACCTTTGTTGGGTTTATCCATGAGGCGGAATTTGAGGACGGATCTGTATCTGGCGGTGAGACGGCCATCTATTCTGATGGTGAGTCGTCCACGGGAGAGACCAATTCATTGTATCAACTGCAAGACGGACGGCTTGGGGGCTATTCCGATGGTGACGGTACTCCGAACCCCTACGAGCCGCCGAACAGGGTTGCGATCTTCATGCCGGTACACAACTGGCGCTTGGTTCAACAACCGTCGCGGCTATGACCTTAAGCTCAATGGCTACGGCGGAGGCTGGTGCTAGCGGCTCTGCGCACACATGGGCTCAAGTTCTCACCGAATTGTTAGAGGCTCTTGCGACTCTGATGGGGGTGGAGGTAACCCCGGACAACCAGAACAGCACAAGGTGGACGTGTCTAAGCTGCGAGATGAGATAGCTCAAGACAAGGAAGAGCTAGCGGCTGAGAACGCCAGGATGGCTGCAGAACGGGCTGTTTTGGATGCTCAGGCACAGCGGATCCAGGCGGATTCCTTCCGGCTCATGTTGGATCAGAACGCTTCAAATGAGGTCATGAGGAGGAGGCACCGGAGTCATCTACCCCTGGTTTATGAGCCAAGGAACCTCTTCAACACGCCCGGAGCAGGGGCTAGTGATGGTTGAAGCGCTTGGGGCAGGAGCACCGGTTCAGCCACGCATGACGGGCTCTCCACATGTGAATAATACCCCACCTCAGCATGTTTCAATGCCACCGGGTCATTACTCTAACCCTTTGGACAATATGATTGTTGCGGCATTGCGATTGGCGGCTCTACCGGTTGAAGGCGAGTCTCCAACAACGATAGAGACACGGCGCGCCAGGGAACTCCTTTAGATAGTTGTGGCTCAGCAGGCGGCTTATTCTTATATCTGCGAGCGGATTCACTCAACCCCTCGTCCAAGACGGAGTTACACCAGGCACATTGAATCACCAGCGGTTTCAAGCAGTGAGCGGCGTCGTAGCCAGCCTCATGGACATAACCCGGCATGCGGTGGTGCCAATGCTCAGGCTCTGGTGGATCGGGGCAGAACGCGTCGGGAGGCTAAGTTGGCGGCTCAGCAAACGGCTCATCAATACTCTCCGGCTTATCCGACAACTTCGGTGGAGGCAGGTGTGACCTCTAGAACCTTGGGTGTGCCATGTTTAGTGTCGGCTCTGCGTAACGAGCGTTTGCCCAAGGATTTCAAGGGTCCTCGTAAGATGCCTAACTACACAGCAGATCAACCCCCTGAAGCTTGGGTTGAAAGTTATGAGATGGCAATGGAGCTGCTGGATGTTGGCGATGCTGCATGTGCTAAGTATTTCACTATGATGTTGGATGGGATGGCTCGTACTTGGTTGAAAGGTCTGCCTGCCAACTCCATTGGATCATGGGCTGAGTTGAAAGCCCGGTCTATCCAGAACTTTAAAGACACGTGCAAGCAGCCTATCACTACTAGGGAAAACCCTATACATAGAATCTTAGCAGCAGCGCGGCTCAAAAAGGAGCGTTGCTGCTAATTAGCAGTAGCGCGGGTGTGGAAAACCCGCTACTGACAAGTGCTTAGCAGTAGCGCGCTCGGCGTAACCTGCGCTGCTACAAATATAGACCGACAGTGCCCACCCAACTCCATTTAGCAGCAGCGCGGTGCCGTGAGCCACGCTACTGCTATAGCTGTAGCAGTAGCGCGGTTTTTCTGAGGTCGTTGCTGCTAATTTTCAAATCTGGCACACTTTTGGTCCCGGTTAGCAGTAGCGCTTGTACCTAAAGCGCGTTGCTCCTACTTTCTTAGTAGCAGCGCGGTTTACGTCCCATGCTACTGCAAACCCGCGCCCACCACCTTTTCCCCACCCACCCTCCCCCTCCCCATCCCCCTCCCCCTCCCCTTCCCCTCCTCTCCCTTTCCCCTACCTCTCCCACGCACTCTTCTTCTTCCTCAATACTTCTCCCCCATTACTCTCCCTCTTCTACCTACCTTTCTCTCTCTTCATTACTCCTACCTAGCTACACCACCTCCATTAATGCATCTCCTTTCTCTTTTTTCCTTCCCCCTCCACTAGTTGAAGTTGTCTCCTCCCAAATTAGGTAGCTAGGTAGATGTAGTATTTAGTTAAGTGATCTATTTGCCCCCTAACTAGATCTATCTTTGTCAAGAAGAGCTTTGTGCACTTTTGATCTCCCTACATCGTCATCTCCACCGTGTGCTCGATCTCGAGATATAGGTGATTAAAATTTCATGCTTTTGCAAAATGGAAATATGTTTATGTGTGTGTGATATGTTTATGGAAATTGTGTGTGTGGCATGAGTTGTTGCCAAATTGTGCTTTTGAGTTGCCTATGTTTTGCTGAAATGTCGATTTATTTCTGTTTCGGCGAATTCCGGGCAAACTCTAGATCTATATATGTCCTATTTTTAAGGAAGGTCATACCAAATTTTTGTATAATCAATTTGTTTATTATATTACCGTGCAGAGTTGACGATGGTCAGTGGAACGATGGTGGACAGGTGGTTGCGGTCGGCGGTGCGGGACATGAAAGAAAATAATCGGACAGGGGTTTTATGTCCGTGTCGAAAATGCAAAGGAATAGTTTGGCTCGACCCCATGACGATGGTCGTGTCGAAGTGCACCTGCTCATGACTGGTTTTATGGATGGCTATACTCGGTGGATAATTAAAGATGAGGATGACGATGTTGAGGATGCCGACGGGGCAGGCAATGATGACACAGGGCAAGACGAAGAGATGATCGATAATGGCGGCGGGGAAGAGGCCGGACATGGTGGCGGAGAAGGGGCCGGACATGGTGATGTCTACTACACAACCTTCTTCTTGTAGACGTTGTTGGGCCTCCAAGTGCAGAGGTTTGTAGGACAATAGCAAATTTCCCTCAAGTGGATGACCTAAGGTTTATCAATCCGTAGGAGGCATAGGATGAAGATGGTCTCTCTCAAGCAACCCTGCAACCAAATAACAAAGAGTCTCTTGTGTCCCCAACACACCCAATACAATGGTAAATTGTATAGGTGCACTAGTTCGACGAAGAGATGGTGATACAAGTGGTATATGGATAGTACATAAAGGTTTTTGTAATCTGAAATTATAAAAACAGCAAGGTAACGAATGATAAAAGTGAGCGTAAACGGTATTGCAATGCTAGGAAACAAGGCCTAGGGTTCACACTTTCACTAGTGTAAGTCCTCTCAACAATAATAACATAATTGGATCACATAACTATCCCTCAACATGCAACAAAGAGTCACTCCAAAGTCACTAATAGCGAAGAACGAACGAAGAGATTATGGTAGGGTACGAAACCACCTCAAAGTTATTCTTTCCAATCAATCCGTTGGGCTATTCCTATAAGTGTCACAAACAGCCCTAGAGTTCGTACTAGAATAACACCTTAAGATACAAATCAACCAAAACCCTAATGTCACCTAGATACTCCAATGTCACCTCAAGTATCCGTGGGTATGATTATACGATATGCATCACACAATCTCAGATTCATCTATTCAACCAACACAAAGGACCTCAAAGAGTGCCCCAAAGTTCTACCGGAGAATCACGACGAAAACGTGTGCCAACCCCTATGCATAGGTTCATGGACGGAACCCGCAAGTTGGTCACCAAAACATACATCAAGTGAATCATGTGATATCCCATTGTCACCACAGATATCCACGGCAAGACATACATCAAGTGTTCTCAAATCTTTAAAGACTCAATCCGATAAGATTACTTCAAAGGGGAAACTCAATTCATTACAAGAGAGAAGAGGGGGAGGAGAAACATAAGATCCAACTATAATAGCAAAGCTCGCGATACATCAAGATCGTGCCAAATCAAGAACACGAGAGAGAGAGAGAGAGAGATCAAACACATAGCTACTGGTACACACCCTTAGCCCCGAGGGAGAACTACTCCCTCCTCTTCATGGAGAGCACCGGGATGATGAAGATGGCCACCGGAGAGGGATTGCCCCCTCCGGCAGGGTGCCGGAACGGGTCTAGATTGGTTTTCGGTGGCTACGGAGGCTTCTGGCAGCGGAACTCCCGATCTATTCTCCTTTCTGGAAGTTTTAGGTTACGTAGGTATATATGGGTGCAGGAGGTACGTCGGTGGACCGAAGGGGGGGTCACGAGGCAGGGGGCGCGCCCCTACCTTCATGAGCTCCTCCTTCATCTTCTGACGTAGGGTCCAAGTCTATCCGGTAGGTTTCCTTCCAAAAATAACTTCTCCAGTTGATTCCGTTCCGTTTCGACTCCGTCTGATATTCCTTTTCTTCGAAACACTGAAATAGGCAAAAAAACAGCAAATCTGGGTTGGGCCTCCGGTTAATAGGTTAGTCCCAAAAGTAATATAAAAGTGGATAATAAAGCCCAATATCGCCCAAAACAGTAGATAATATAGCATGGAGCAATCAAAAATTATAGATACGTTGGAGACGTATCAAGCATCCCCAAGCTTAATTCCTGCTCGTCCTCGAGTAGGTAAATGATAAAAAAGATAATTTTTGATGTGGAATGCTAGTTGGCATAATTTCAATGTAATTCTTCTTACTTGTGATATGAATATTCAGATCCGAAAGATTCAAGACAAAAGTTCATATTGACATAAAAATAATAATACTTCAAGCAAACTAACTAAGCAATCATGTCTTCTCAAAATAACATGGCCAAAGAAAGCTATCCCTACAAAATCATATAGTCTGGCTATGCTCTATCTTCACCACACAAAATATTTAAATCATGCACAACCCCGATGACAAGCCAAGCAATTGTTTCATACTTTTGATGTTCTCAAACTTTTTCAATCTTCACGCAATACATGAGCGTGAGCCATGGACATAGCACTATAGGTGGAATAGAATGGTGGTTGTGGAGAAGACAAAAAGGGAGAAGATAGTCTCACATCAACTAGGCGTATCAACGGGCTATGGAGATGTCCATCAATAGATATCAATGTGAGTGAGTAGGGATTGCCATGCAACGGATGCACTAGAGCTATAAGTATATGAAAGCTCAACAAAGAAACTAAGTGGGTGTGCATCCAACTTGCTTGCTCACGAAGACCTAGGGCATTTTGAGGAAGCCCATCATTGGAATATACAAGCCAAGTTCTATAATGAAAGATTCCCACTAGTATATGAAAGTGACAACATAGGAGACTCTCTATCATGAAGATCATGGTGCTACTTTGAAGCACAAGTGTGGTAAAAGGATAGTAGCATTGTCCCTTCTCTCTTTTTCTCTCATTATTTTATTTTATTTATTTTTTTTATTTGGGCCTTTTTTTATGGCCTCTTTTCTTTCTTTTTTTATTTGGGCTTCTTTGGCCTCTTTTATTTATTTTTCGTCCGGAGTCTCATCCCGACTTGTGGGGGAATCATAGTCTCCATCATCCTTTCCTCACTGGGACAATGCTCTAATAATGATGATCATCACACTTTTATTTTACTTACAACTCAAGAATTACAACTCGATACTTAGAACAAGATATGACTCTATATGAATGCCTCCGGCGGTGTACCGGGATATGCAATGACTCATGAGTGACATGTATGAAAGAATTATGAATGGTGGCTTTGCCACAAATACGATGTCAACTACATGATCATGCTAAGCAATATGACAATGATGGAGTGTGTCATAAACAGAACGGTGGAAAGTTGCATGGCAATATATCTCGGAATGGCTATGGAAATGCCACAATAGGTAGGTATGGTGGCTGTTTTGAGGAAGGTGTATGGTGGGTTTATGGTACCGGCGAAAGTTGTGCGGTACTAGAGAGGCTAGCAATAGTGGAAGGGTGAGAGTGCGTATAATCCATGGACTCAACATTAGTCATAAAGAACTCACATACTTATTGCAAAAATCTATTAGTTATCAAAGCAAAGTATTACGCGCATGCTCCTAGGGGGATATATTGGTAGGAAAAGACCATCGCTCGTCCCCGTCCGCCACTCATAAGGAAGGCAATCAATAAATAAATCATGCTCCGGCTTCATCACATAACGGTTCACCATACGTGCATACTACGGGAATCACAAACTTCAACACAAGTATTTCTCAAATTCACAACTACTCAACTAGCATGACTCTAATATTACCATCCTCATATCTCAAAACAATCATCAAGTATCAAACTTCTCATAGTATTCAACACACTCATAAGAGAATTTTATTATTCTTGAATACCTAGCATATTCGGATTTTAGTAAATTACCATGCTATTAAGACTCTCAAAATAATATAAGTGAAGCATGAGAGTTCATCTATTTCTTCAAAATAAAACTACCACCATGCTCTAAAAGATATAAGTGAAGCACTAGAGCAAACGACAAACTATTCCGAAAGATATAAGTAAAGATCAATGAGTAGTCGAATAATTATGCAACTATGTGAAGACTCTCTAACATTTAAGAATTTCAGATCTTGGTACTCTATTCAAACAGCAAGCAAGGCAAAATAAAATTACATCTAAGAATAGCAAACATCATGTGAAGAAGCAAAAACTTAGGATCAACCGATACTAACCGATAATTATTGAAGAAGAAAGGTGGGATGCCAACCGGGGCATCCCCAAACTTAGATGCTTGAGACTTCTTGAAATATTATCTTGGGGTGCCTTGGGCATCCCCAAGCTTGAGCTTTTGTGTCTCCTTAATTCCTCTCATATCACGGTCTCCCTAAATCTCAAAAAGCTTCATCCACACAAAACTCAACAAGGACTCGTGAGATAAGTTAGTATAAACCATTGCAAAAACCTTATCATACTCTACTGTAGCAAATCGCTAAAATTATTATTCAACATTGAATACTAAATGCCTCTGCATATTTAATAGTCCTATCCTCAAATAGAATCATTAAAGAAGCAAACATATGCAAACAATGCAAACATAACAGCAATCTGCCTAAACAGGATAGTCTGTAAAGAATGCTGTAACATCCATACTTCCCTAGCTCCAAAAATTATGAAAGAAAATTTCCATTGCAGTAAATTTATCAGAGCTTAATATGCAAAAGGTTTCAACATTTTATCGCATTCTGAATTTTCTAGGGAATTATTGCAACAGCGGTAAACTTTCTGTTTTCAAACAGCAACATGTATACTTGTAACATAGGCATAGTAAAGGCTATCAATGCCATTTTTATTGAAATAAAAGATGCAAAACATTATCCTAAATAACAGCAAGCAAATCCTAACAAAATAAATTGATGCTCCAAGCAAAACACATATCATGTGGCAAATAAAAATATAGCTCCAAGTAAAGTTACCAATGAACGAAGACGAAAGAGGGGATGCCTTCCGGGGCATACCCAAGCTTAGGCTCTTGGCTATCTTTGAATATTACCTTGGGGTGACTTGGGCATCCCCAAGCTTAGGCTCTTTCCACTCCTTATTCCATAGTCCATCAAATCCTTACCCAAAACTTGAAAACTTCACAACACAAAACTTAACAGAAAACTCGTAAGCTCCGTTAGTATAAGAAAATAAATCACCACTTCAAGGTACTGTAATGAACTCATTATTTATTTATATTGGTGTTATACCTACTGTATTCCAACTTCTCTATGGTTTATAAACTATTTTACTAGCCATAGATTCATCAAAATAAGTAAACAACACATGAAAAACAGAATCTGTCAAAAACAGAACAGTCTGTAGTAATCTGGATCAAACGTATACTTATGGAACTCATAAAATTCTCAAATAAATTTCTGGACCTGAGGAATTTATCTATTAATCATCTGCAAAAATAATTAGCTAAATATCACTCTCCAAATAAAAATGGCAGCAATTCTCGTGAGCGCTAAAGTTTCTGTTTTTTACAGCATGATCAACAAGACTTTCCCCAAGTCTCCCCAAAGGTTCTACTTGGCACAAACACTAATTAAAAGCATAAACCACATCTAAACAGAGGCTAGATGAATTATTTATTACTAAACAGGAACAAAAAGCAGGGAACTAAAATAAAATTGGGTTGCCTCCCAACAAGCGCTATCGTTTAACGCCCCTAGCTAGGCATGATAATTTCAATGATGCTCACATAAAAGATAAGAATTGAAATATAAGAGAGCATCATGAAGAATATGACTAGCACATTTAAGTATAACCCACTTCCTATGCATAGGGATTTTGTGAGCAAACAACTTATGGGAACAAGAATCAACTTGCATAGGAAGGTAATGCAAGCAAAACTTCAAAACTTTAAGCACATAGAGAGGAAACTTGATACTATTGCAATTCCTACAAGCATATGTTCCTCCCTCATAATAATTTTCAGTAGCATCATGAATGAATTCAACAATATAACCAGCACCTAAAGCATTCTTTTCATGATCTACAAGCATAGAAAATTTACTACTCTCCACACAAGCAAAATTCTTCTCATGAATAATAGTGGGAGCAAACTCAACAAAGTAACTATCATGGATTGAAAATTGAAATCAAGATGACAAGTTTCATTGTTATTATTATTCTTTAAAGCATATGTGTCATCACAATAATCATCATAGATAGGAGGCATGCTTTCATCATAATAAATTTGCTCATCAAAACTTGGGGGACAAAAAATATCATCTTCATCAAACATAGCTTCCCCAGGCTTGTGGCTTTGCATATCATTAGCATCATTGATATTCAAGGAATTCATACTAACAGCATTGCAATCATGCTCATCATTCAAATATGTAGTGCCAAACATTTTATAGATTTCTTCTTCTAGCACTTGAGCACAATTATCCTTTCCATCATACTCACGAAAGATATTAAAAAGGCGAAGCGTATGAGACAAACTCAATTCCATTTTTTTATAGTTTTATTTTATAAACTAAACTAGTGATAAAACAAGAAACTAAAAGACTCGATTGCAAGATCTAAAGATATACCTTCAAGCGCTAACCTCCCCGGCAACGGCGCCATAAACGAGCTTGATGTCTACTACACAACCTTGTTCTTGTAGACGTTGTTGGGCATGCAAGTGCAGAGGTTTGTAGGACAGTAGCAAATTTCCCTCAAGTGGATGACCTAAGGTTTATCAATCCGTATGAGGCGTAGGATGAAGATGGTCTCTCTCAAGCAACCCTGCAACCAAATAACAAAGAGTCTCTCGTGTCCCCAACACACCCAATACAATGGTAAATTGTATAGGTGCACTAGTTCGGCGAAGAGATGGCGATACAAGTGGTATATGGATAGTACATAAAGGTATTTGTAATCTGAAATTATAAAAACAGCAAGGTAACGAATGATAAAAGTGAGCGTAAACGGTATTGCAATGCTAGGAAACAAGGCCTAGGGTTCACACTTTCACTAGTGTAAGTCCTCTCAACAATAATAACATAATTGGATCACATAACTATCCCTCAACATGCAACAAAGAGTCACTCCAAAGTCACTAATAGCGGAGAACGAACGAAGAGATTATGGTAGGGTACGAAACCACCTCAAAGTTATTCTTTCCAATCAATCCGTTGGGCTATTCCTATAAGTGTCACAAACAGCCCTAGAGTTCGTACTAGAATAACACCTTAAGATACAAATCAACCAAAATCCTAATGTCACCTAGATACTCCAATGTCACCTCAAGTATCCGTGGGTATGATTATACGATATGCATCACACAATCTCAGATTCATCTATTCAACCAACACAAAGGACCTCAAAGAGTGCCCCAAAGTTCTACCGGAGAATCACGACGAAAACGTGTGCCAACCCCTATGCATAGGTTCATGGGCGGAACCCGCAAGTTGGTCACCAAAACATACATCAAGTGAATCACGTGATATCCCATTGTCACCACAGATATCCACGGCAAGACATACATCAAGTGTTCTCAAATCTTTAAAGACTCAATCCGACAAGATTACTTCAAAGGGGAAACTCAATTCATTACAAGAGAGAAGAGGGGGAGGAGAAACATAAGATCCAATTATAATAGCGGAGCTCGCGATACATCAAGATCGTGCCAAATCAAGAACACGAGAGAGAGAGAGATCAAACACATAGCTACTGGTACATACCCTCAGCCCCGAGGGAGAACTACTCCCTCCTCGTCATGGAGAGCACCGGGATGACGAAGATGGCCACTGGAGAGGGATTGCCCCCTCCGGCAGGGTGCCGGAACGGGTCTAGATTGGTTTTCGGTGGCTACGGAGGCTTCTAGCGGCGGAACTCCCGATCTATTCTCCTTTCTGGAAGTTTTAGGTTACGTAGGTATATATGGGTGCATGAGGTACGTCGGTGGACCGAAGGGTGGGTCACGAGGCAGGGGCGCGCGCCCCAGGGGGGTGGGCGCACCCCTACCCTCGTGAGCTCCTCCTTCATCTTCTAACGTAGGGTCCAAGTCTATCCAGTAGGTTTCCTTCCAAAAATAACTTCTCAAGTTGATTTCATTCCGTTTCGACTCCGTTTGATATTCCTTTTCTTTGAAACACTGAAATAGGCAAAAAAACAGCAAATCTGGGATGGGCCTCCGGTTAATAGGTTAGTCCCAAAAGTAATATAAAAGTGGATAATAAAGCCCAATATCACCCAAAACAGTAGATAATATAGCGTGGAGCAATCAAAAATTATAGATACGTTGGAGACGTATCACATGACGGTGGAGAAGGGGCCAGACATGGCGGCAGAGAAGGGGCCGGACATGGCGGCAGAGAGAACGACATGGATTCCACGCAGCAGAGTTCGTCGGTACTAAGTTCAATCGTGCGGGACCCTCATGTTCAAGCATTGCTTCGCAAGGAGACGAGTACTGAGAGAGCTGCTTCTAGAGAGGAGGCTAAGCTGGAGCAACTGGTGGTAGACTCGAACACTCCATTGTATGATGGTTGCAATTCCGAGGTGACCCGCTTGAGTTTCACGCTCAAACTCCTGAAGACGAAGGCTAAAAACAAATGGACCGACACTAGCCTCGATGAGCATCTCAAGTACCTAAAGGATGTTCTTCCCGCGGGTAATCTATGTCCTAGTAGTGTTGATGAGGCCAAGAAGATCGTGTGCCCTCTTGATCTGCCACACGTTAGATACCATGCATGCATCAACGATTGCATAATTTATCGGAAGGAGCACGCGGAAAAAACAAGTTGTCCGGTGTGCAATGCTTCTCGATACAAGAAGGCCGAGAAGAAATGTCCCCAGAAAGTGGTATGGTACTTATCGATCACTCCCCGTCTCCAGAGGTATTTTATAGATCCCAAGGAAGCAAAGCTAATGCGCTGGCACGCGGAGAGGAAGAAGCCCGGCGATGGAGATGATCCAAAGCTGAGACACATCAAGGATGGAAGCCAGTGGAGAGCGTTGAACAGTTTCTATCAGTATTTTGAATGTGATGCAAGGAACATCATGCTCGGCGCGTGTACCGATGGCATGAACCTGTTTGGCAACCAGAACACCAACCATAGCACATGGCCCGTGTTTGTATGGATGTACAACCTCCCCCCTGGTTGTGCATGAAATCGAAGTACATTCACATGAGCATGCTTATTCAAGGGCCGAAACAACCATGAAATAATATTAATTTGTATCTGGGGCTACTTCAAGAGGAGTTAGACACGTTATGGAAAACACCGACCAAGACATGGGATGCCAGCAAAGGCGAGTATTTCAACATGAGAGTCGCGCTGATCACGATAGTGCAGGACTATCTCAGTTATGGATATGTGGCAGGCCAGGTGTGCCATGGATATTGCGGATGCATGCAGTGCATGGATGATACGACGTCTCATCAGCTAACGTCAAGGAAAGATGGCGGGTCTGGGAAAATCGTGTACATGGGGCATCGAAGATGGCTCGAACAGGATGACTCGTGGAGAAACCATGGAGATCTATTCAATGGTCACGCTGAGCATCGAGGACCTCCACGTAAGCGGAGCGGCGATGAGCTGTTGAAAAACTGGAAGGAGTGCCCCGCGCCGGGAAAGACGATGAGAAAGGCGCCGGAGCCGCTGCTGAAGGTATGGAAGACGAGGTCTGTGTTCTGGGACTTGGAGTACTGGCACAAACTCGATACACCTCATTGCCTTGATCAAATGCATATCTGTAAGAATGTCCTTGAGAGCTTGCTCGCAACACTGATGAACATGCCGGATAAGACCAAGGATGGGACGAAGGCAAGAAAAGACTTGCAAGATTTGAAAATCAGGGAATATCTGCACATGCCGCCCCGTAAAATGTCAGACGAGACAGAGACGGAGACAGAGGCACGGGAGAAGAAGGGCAAGAAAATAAAGAAAGAGGATTAGTGCCCCCTTCTTGCTTCACCTTAAGTCAGGCTGAGATCCATCAATTCTTTAAGTGCCTTACCGGAGTCAAAGTTAGTTCCGGTTACTGTGGCAAGATAAACAGATATCTAGACACGGACAAGAAAAAGGTTCAGCGGGATGAAGTCACATGATTGTCATGTGATGATGACGCAGATACTACCTGTTGCCCTTAGAGGGATAATGGACAAGCACGTCCGTGACACGCTTATTGGTCTCTACAACTTTTTCGATGCCATCTCTCGAAAGTCGATCAGTGTGAAGCAGCTCCGAAGGCTACAGGAAGAGATCGCTGTGATACTGAATGAGCTTGAGATGTACTTCCCGCCCGCGTTCTTTGACGTGATCGTGCATCTGTGTGTCCATATTGTGGATGACATAATAGACCTGGGGTCGTCATTCCTGCACAACATGATGCCGTTTGAGAGGATGAATGGGATCATCAAAGGATTCGTTCGTAACATGTCCCGTCCGGATGGAAGCATCGTCCAGGGCTATGTGACACAAGAGTGCATCTCTTTCTATGAGAATTTTCTATATGGCGCAGACCAGCCGCTTGGTGTTAGTGTTGGTTTGCCCGTTAACAATCATGATGGGAGGCTCGAAGGAGAAGGTCATTGCAACGGTCGCAGGGAACTGCATGTGGCATACTCAGATCGATGCAACAACTTTGACAGAGTAAACTTGGTAGTGCTACACCACCTAGATGAGGTAGATCCTTTCGTGGCATTGCACAAAGAAATTATCGCAAAGAAGTATCGTGACCGGGGGGGGGGGGTATGCAGGACGGATGCCGAAGTTACTAGAGAGCACAACTCCACTTTCCTGCATTGGTTCGAAGAGCATATTATTGCTAATCCCTCGAAGGAGGGCTCTAAGGACGGATTGCTCATATACGCCTTAGCACATGGCTCCTCACCCAACCTCGTAACCTATCAGGCATATGATATCAACGGATACACGTTCTACACGGAGGCCAAAGATATGGACAGTGATGATCAGAACTCAGGGGTGACGATGGAATGCATGACCGGCAGCGACAACGGTGCAACTGAACAATTTTATGGAAGGGTCGAGGAGATCTAGGAGCTTGACTACTCTGGACTGCACAACACGACGCTGTTCTGTGTCAGATGGGCTAAGAATGTCGAAAGAGAAAACCGGATTTTCACTACCATGACTATACCCGATGCCAAGAGCGCTACCGTGAACGCTATCGCCAAAAACGAGCCATGGGTAAACGCTAAGCATGTGACACAATGCTTCTTCATAACCGACCCATGCAATCCCAGTCGTGTTGTCGTGAGGAGAGGCAAAAGGAACATCATTGGAATGGATGGAGTCGCCAATGAGGAAGACTATGATCAGTACGGCAACCCAACGAGGGAAGATGACGATGATGATGAAGTATACGTCAAAAGAAGAATCAATACTACATTACCTAAGAAAAATCGTACTCCATGGAAAAGGCAAAGTCACAATGAGGGGCTCAATTATTCTTCGACGAACAAGAAGGGAAAGAAGCTGACTCAAAAACGAAAACGTCAGTGCTGAGGAATATATGTTCCTATTTTGTAGGTTATCGGTCAAATGATGTAATATATATATATATATATATATATATATATATATATATATATGTTCCTATTTTGTATACACACTTAGCCATTATTATGCATGGGTCCAATGATGTAATATATATGTTCCTATTTTGTATACATATTTAACCGTCAAATGATGCAATATATATCACCTTCCCTTCGTTCAATGCTCTCGGGAAATAAAAGTGGGAGAAACAACTACAGTCAAGCTAGCAGTAGCGATTTCCTTATAAAACCGCTACAGCTAGTGAAGGTAGTAGCAACGCGTTTTGTCTAAACGCGCTACAACTAGTGAAGGTAGTAGCAACGCGTTTTGTCTAAACACGCTACTGCTACGTCCACTTAACCCAAAATTCTCACTCTCCCTGCTTCATCCCGCCTCTTTTCCCCCCAAATCCCCACTCTCTCCCCCATCGTACCGCCGCGCCCCGTCGCACCGCCGCGCCCCAGCGCTCGCCCCCGACCCGGCCCTCGCCCCCGACCCCGGCGCTCGCCCCGACCCCGGCGCTAGGCCCCGAGCCGGCGCTCGCCCCTGACCCCGGCACACTCGCCCCCGACCCGTCGGCCCTCGCCTCCCTCCTCTGCTTCCTCCCCTCCCAACCTCGGCCGTCGTTAGGCCTGCCTCCTCGCCCCTGCACCCTCTATAACCCCCCTCTCTCTACTAGCTAGGGTTCTTCGGTTAATTTACTTAGGTTTTAGGTAGGGCAGTAGGTTAATTAGGTTATCTATTTAGTTATGAATTTAGCAATTGTCCAAATCAACATCCCTTGTTAAAGCAAATTTATGTAGGCTAAATTTATATGCAAATTTGAACTGGACATGTGATATGTGGATATGTCATGTTTTGGACATGTCATGTTTGGAATTTGAACATGTCATTTGGACATGTGATGTTTTGGTTCAATTTTGGTAAATGATCCGAGTGGCCTATGTTACGCCGGAATGTTGATTCATTTCCGTTCCGGTGAATTTCAGGCACTCGATATGTCCATTTTTTAGCAAAGGTCATGCCGAAATTTGCCGTGAGTAAAGGCATGATTTGTGCTACATAGTTTGCATATCGAGTGCTGGCACATAGATTTGTTTTTTATGTCATTTCTTATTTATTCATAATTTTAGAAATAACCGAGGACACTTAATGATAGGAAACATGTCGAACAACGAAGAAACTGAGCCTTCTGACCAAGATGCAGACGAGATGGATTATGAGGGTGAACAAGAGTACCTCAACTATTTGACTGCTAAGCATGGTTTGCAGGTCGGCCTCGATGATGGTACTGACGCCGACATCGACACCGACGGCGCCGACACCGATGGCGGCGGCGAGACCGACAGGGAAGGTACCGACACCGATGCCACTACTGAAAAGAGGAAGCATAAGAAGCAGAGGATACGAAAACCTAACAAACTAGGGATTGGACGACTTGTGATCACAAAGATGGCACCTGTCAAGTTTGAGCCATTAGAGCCGGAAGAACCTCGCAAGTGCTATGGGAACCAATTAGGATGCATCCTACGGGAATGCGCGAGCATCAACGATGATGACTTAAGGAGTAAAGAACATTTGACGCAGTTGCTCCTAACGAAGTTGCACAAGAGATTCAAGTTCCCCGACCGGGATGATAACATAGAACAACTGTGGGATGATCCGATGATGAAAAAGATTAACAATCACGCCATGGGCATGTTTAGCAATGATTTGGCCTCCTGGAAAGGGTGGGTGAAACGAGCTATTGAGGCTGACGAACCCCTGTCCAAGATTCTGGAGGAAAATCCGACACTTACGGAAGAGGAGTTTGAAAAGTTCAAGGACACTTGCGCTACCGTGGCAGCCAAGGCTAAGGCTGCAAAATTCAAGAGCCTTCGGCAAAGGAACACGGGGAAGCATCGCCTCGGAAGCCGTGGCTACCTCGGTAAAAGGCCCATATGGGATAAGGAGGACGCGGAACATGAAGCCGCGGGTCTCCCAGACCCCTTTGCAAAGTTCACCAACCCCTTGGAGCGTGACTTCATCAGGGCCCGCTACAAGTGGGACAAGGAGAAAAAGGTTTTTTACACGGACCAGATCACGAGGAAATTGATTAGACTACTGGAGAAGCATCACCAGCTTGCAGCCGAAAGCCCTACTTCTCCGACGAGGCCCAAGTGGGACACCCCTCTCAACCGGGCCTTGAATGAACTTAAGGGACTCCCTTTGGGCCAGCGGCCGCAATATGGTCGTGTGCACGGCGCTGGAGACGGCGCCACGTGGAAGGTGTTTTACAACGAGGGCCCGGAGGCCAAGAAGCAGAAAAAGAAGTTTAGTCAGGCGGACATCGACGCAAAGGTGAAGCTTGTGGTCGAGAAAAAAGCAGCTGAGGATGCGGAAAATACAGCCGAGGAGAAAAATGAGTTGCTACAGCAGGCAGTCAATGCAGCTGTAACTGCCTGCAGAAATGATTTTGCCACTAACTTGGTTCCAGCTATCATCAACTGGACGAAGGAAAATCCAGACAAGACGGTACATGATTTCTCGATGCCTAGTTTCGTCAGGAGCAACTCCATGAACAACAACAACACCGCACCATCACTTGCTCACGCAACCGGGCCTCCTCTCGCGGTCGCTCCCGCTCCTAGCAGCCCGTCCTCAGTCTCTGGCGCGCTAGGTGGGCCTTCGTCTTTGGCTGAGCTCGACACCGTCACGGTAATTACATGTCGCGCCAACATATATATGGAATATTCCATTTTCGTTGCCTTTCGGATGTTTTACGCCACAGACATATGTGTTTGTAGGGCAAAGAAACCCCGTGCACCATACTCTACTTGATCAAAGGCCAGAAGGTGGACGTGGGAAATGGGATGATAATCAACCCCATGCAACCCATGTTCCACAACCAGCCGATCCCCGCTGGGCACTTCAGGATTAACTTGTCCAGTGTGAAATCGAGGCACGGGCATTTGCCTCCTCTGGTATATCCCGTGGGAGAGGACGACGAGACCCCGCCACGGATTGGAAACTGCAAGGGTTGGGTGCTGCCATGGCCGAAGAATCTTATTCGTCTGGAGCCGACCGAGAGCACACCAATAACCACACATCAACAAGCATGTGCGGAGACCACCACCCCGCCTACGCAATTACCAGCTCCTGTAGTGCCGAGTGAGAGCGGCGGACGACGTGATGAAGGGGGTGCAATAGTACTGGCTGATGTAATCAGTCCTGTAGAACATATGGATGATGATACGGAGGTCGACCCTATGGGTTTCCTCAATACAAATGCGTATGACTATGACATAGATCTGATGAGTCAACCATATGACGAATCGGGCTATCAGCATGCTAATGAGGATATGGATGATATGCCCGGGCAGGAAGGTCGTTGGAAGGATTGCAAAAAGTCTCTCTTCATGAATTCCTCACAGGACATGCCTGAAGATGTCGCCTCAACACAGGCTCAACTATCTGGGGGTCGTACAGTGCTTAGCCCGGGAACCCTGGGGTAGGGGTTAAGGAAGGGTCTGGAAGGTGTGCCCAAGAAAAAGGAGAGGAAGAGATCGGGGAAGATAACTGCCTCCAAACAAGCCAGAGCACAAAGTAGCTAGAGGATGCATTCTGAAGAGCGTGTACCCGTGAAAGGTGCGGCCATGTTCCATCTCACGGGCGAGCCGATGCTACCGCCGAAACCGCTGGAGGCACTATCAGGGGATCTCAGGAGACTGCACGACCATGTGCTGTCGACTGAGAAAAGCCTACTAGCCTCAAAGGATCCAGGATATCCGACATACGCGGCTCGTGTGCCTGAGGGGAAGTGCTACGTCGACACACGGCCCGTGGAGGTGTTCTTCCTACGATTTGACCATATCTTTGAGATGTTTCTGACAAGGCGGCTCAATTTTACAATCGTCCGCCTTTTTGCGCTACATATGAGCTCTGTCATGAAGAGTGAAGAAGTCTCGCAAATCTGTGTGGCAGATCCGTACTACATGCACGAGTCTTTCTTGAGTCTCAGCGACTTTGAGCGTGAAACTGCTAGGGAGTACCTCCAAAACTTCATGGTACAGAATAAGGACCGGGAAATTGTCCTCGTGCCTTATCATCCAAAGTAAGTCAGTTCTGGACAACCCTTTCGTACATTTCAATCATTCCTTCTCTCTCATATGGGGAATAATTTGAGGTGTCTTTTCCCGGCAGCAACGGGCGCGCCGTCCTTATCGTTCTTTACCCACAAGTCTCCCACGCCGTGTATTTTGACCCTTCCAGAGACTACGAGAAAAAAGACTACACCCACATAATGAATATTCTAGATGATGCTCTCCAAGGCTTCAGCATTAGAGGTGGCCACATGCAGATCAGGAAACAGAGGAACACGAAGATGGTTTCGCGCATAAAACTAACTTCTCCTGCATCCATGTCCCAAAGCCAAGCAAGAAGGATGGATTCTACATCGTCCATCTCATGATTCAGTTCAACACGGATCACCAAAAGCTTCGCATGAAAGCAGAAATGATGATCATATCCACAACTGGCTAGAATCTCATGGAGAAGTGGATTATAAACTTAGAGATGACTTCTTTCGCATCCAAAGCGACATTGCGACGATCATCATGAAAGAAGTCGTCGATGAGAAGGGGATGTTCCACCACGGCCCTATATCGAGAGGTGACGTCCGAACTCGCATAGGCATGCAATGTCTAGACCTCACGCCGTTCAAGAAGCTAGGGTCCATCCTCGATGATATGGAAGGATGGAACTTCTAGTGATTTATGATGCCGATGATGATGATATGTGTCGGTTGAACTTGTATACTTTTTGTAGCGATGAAACTTTGTGATGTCCATGGTCCCTGCCGAACTTGTGTAACGCTACTTTGTTAGTTTGCGTACGATGACCTGCGTACCTCTTGTTAATTAATTTGCGTACTGTATGTTGCATTTAGTTGCTAACCCTTTCTTTTTCAGTGTTGCTCTAGTATATTTTGTTGCATATATATGATTGTACATCCTCTTCATGAACATGCATCTCTAACAGGTACCTAGTTTCTTGATGGCAAGATGGAAGTGCTATGTCATGTACAAAGGGAAGGTTCTGGGGGTGTACAACGAGTGGCATGAGTGTCAGGCGCAAGTGAATGGGTTCTCGGGTGCCAGCCACAAAGGCTTCAAAAGCAAACAAGAAGGAGAAGCTAGTTACTTGAGGTTCACTCTAGCGCAAGAGAGGACTCGTAACCGCCACCTCATGTACTGCATAGTTCCGCTCTCACTCATAGTGATAGCTCTTCTCGCGTATACCTTTGTTTAGATGGATGACGCTGTAGTTGCAAGTAACCGAGACTTGCATGTATCGCTATTTTCGAGATGATGACAAGATACCACTTTGTGTTGGATGATGATTATGATGAGACTATTTGTATGTATATGCTATGATTACATTTGTGGTCTCGGAGGCATTTGTATGTGTATCATGATGACATTTGTATGTGCTAAAGATTCTTCTATAAAGCCTGTTGAAATACAAAACAAATATGCCAAAAAAAACAAAAAACTACTAAAGTTAGCAGTAGCGAGTGCAGAAAAGTTAGCAGCAGCGCGGTAGTAGCAGTAGCGCGCAGAGGAGAAGCGCGCTATAGCTATTAGCAGTAGCGAGCTTCCATTAAGCGCGTTGCTGCTACACTTGTGTAGCAGTAGCGCTGGTGAGCACGCGCTACTGCTATGTGTTAGCTGTAGCGCCTTATTAGTAGCGCCGGTCCCCATGCTACTGATACACCTAAAACCCGCGCTGCTGCTAGCCTATTCCCTAGTAGTGTATGTCTATCGTAGATTTGGACTCTTGTGTCCAAGAGGGCGAGTCAACAACCCATTGGGTACGTGATACATCTCCAACGTATCTATAATTTTTGATTGCTCCATGCTATATTATCTACTGTTTTGGACTATATTGGGCTTTATTTTCCACTTTTATATTATTTTTGGGACTAACCTATTAACCGGAGGCCCAGCCCAGAATTGCAGTTTTTTTTGCCTATTTCAGTGTTTCGGAGAAACAGAATATCAAACGGAGTCCAAACGGAATAAAATCTTCGGAAACGTGATTTTCTCATCAGATAAGATCCAGGAGACTTGGACCCTCCGTCAAGAAAGCCACGAGGTGGTCACGAGGGTGGAGGGCGCGCCCCCTGCCTCGTGGGCCCCTCGAAGCTCCACCGACGTACTCCTTCCTCCTATATATACCTACGTACCCCCAAACGATCGGGGATGGAGACAAAAACCTAATTCCACCACTGCAACTTTCTGTATCCACGAGATCCCATCTTGGGGCCTATTCCGGAGCTCCATCGGAAGGGGAATCGATCACGGAGGGCTTCTACATCATCATCATCCAAGCCTCTCCGATGAAGTGTGAGTAGTTTACTTCAGACCGACGGGTCCATAGTTAGTAGCTAGATGGCTTCTTCTCTCTTTTTGCATCTCAATACAATGTTCTCCTCCTCTCTCATGGAGATCTATTCGATGTAATCTTCCTTTTGCGGTGTGTTTGTTGAGACTGATGAATTGTGGGTTTATGATCAAGTCTATCTATGAATAATATTTGAATCTTCTCTGAATTCTATTATGCATGATTGGTTATCTTTGCAAGTCTCTTCGAATTATCAGTTTGGTTTGGCCTACTAGATTGGTTGTTCTTGCCATGGGAGAAGTGCTTAGCTTTGGGTTCGATCTTGCGGTGTCCTTTTCCAGTGACAGAAGGGGCAGCAAGGCACGTATTGTATTGTTGCCATCGAGGATAACAAGATGGTTTTTTTATCATATTGCATGAAACTATCCCTCTACATCATGTGATCTTGCTTAAGGCGTTACTCTGTTTTTAACTTAATACTCTAGATGCATGCTGGATAGCGGTCGATGAGTGGAGTAATAGTAGTAGATGCAGGTAGGAGTCGGTCTACTTGTCTCAGACGTGATGCTTATATACATGATCATACCTAGA
Source organism: Triticum aestivum (assembly GCF_018294505.1). Lineage (NCBI taxonomy): Eukaryota > Viridiplantae > Streptophyta > Magnoliopsida > Poales > Poaceae > Triticum > Triticum aestivum. Next base: position 151,287,991 of record NC_057809.1, read on the forward strand.
TATTCTCATAACTATGCTCAATTCTGTCAATTGCTCAACAATAATTTGTTCACCCACCGTAGAATACTTATGCTCTTGAGAGAAGCCACTAGTGAAACCTATGGCCCCCGGGTCTCTTTCTCATTATATCAATCTCCATCACTTTATTATTGCTTTTCTTTTACTTTGCCTTTACTTTTCAATTTGCATCTCTATACGAAAAATATTATTTATCATCTCTATCAGATCTCACTTTCGTAAGTGACCGTGAAGGGATTGATAACCCCTAAGCACGTTGGTTGCGTTGAGCTATTGTTTTTGTGTAGGTACAAGGGACTTGTGCGTAGCCTCCTACTGGATTGATACCTTGGTTCTCAAAAACTGAGGGAAATACTTACGCTACTTTGCTACATCATCCTCTCCTCTTCGGGGAAATCCAACATAGTGCTCAAGAGGTAGCAAGAAGAATTTCTGGCGCCGTTGCCGGGGAGTCTGCACAAAAGTCCACATACCAAGTACCCATCACAATCCCTATCTCCCGCATTACATTATTTGCCATTTGCCTCTCGTTTTCCTCTCCCCCACTTCACCCTTACCGTTTTATTTGCCCTCTCTCTCTATCCTCCCTCTCTATTTGCCTCTTTTGCCCGTTTGTTTGCTCGTGTGTTAGTTTGCTTGTTTGTCGCGATGGCTCTACCTAGATTTGGTGATCTTCACCTTAAAAGGTTAGAGGAGATCGAAAACAACGTCAGGAAGTTTATGGTTTTGCAATTTGAGCATAATAATTTCTTTAGAAATGAGCTTAAGGAACAAAAAAAGTTTCATGAATTATATGAATAAAGAGCTCGATGATATGTCTAAAGAATTTGAAGGTATAAGAGCCCAAATTGCTCGTCTTGAAAAATTAACTGCTGAAATTTCGGATATGCAAGCTACCTTAGTCAATAAGATGGCCGCTAAACCGGATTCCTATGAAAATAATGATGAAGATCTAAAAGTTATTGATGTGTCCCCTATTAAATCTTTGTTTTGCAATATGAATCTTGATAATGATGGGACTGAATATAATCCACCTTTACCTAGAAGGCGTTCCAAGAATTCTGAATCTTTTGATGTTGATGCTAAATTTGATAAAAGTGGGATTGAAGAAATTAAAACCCTAGATGTTGCTAAACCCACTATTATGGATTTCAAGGAATTTAACTATGAAAATTGATCTTTGATTGATTGTATTTCCTTGTTGCAATCCGTGCTAAATTCTCCTCATGCTTATAGTCAAAATAAAGCGTTTACTAAACATATCGTTGATGCCTTGATGCAATCTTATGAAGAAAAACTTGAATCGGAAGTTTCTATCCCTAGAAAACTTTATGATGAGTGGGAACCAACTATTAAAATTAAAATTAAAGATTATGAGTTTTATGCTTTGTGTGATTTGGGTGCTAGTGTCTCTACTATTCCCAAAACTTTGTGTGATTTGCTAGATTTCCGTGATTTTGATGATTGCTCTCTAAACTTGCATCTTGCGGATTCCACTATTAAGAAACCTATGGGGAGAATTAATGATGTTCTTATTGTTGCAAATAGGAATTATTTGCCCGTAGATTTTATTGTTCTTGACATAGATTGCAATCCTTCATGTCCTATTATTGTTGGCAGACCTTTCCTTAGAACGATTGGTGCAATTATTGATATGAAGGAAGGGAATATTAGATTCCAATTTTCATTAAAAAAGGGAATTGAACACTTACCTAGAAAGAAAATAAAATTACCATATGAATCTATCATGAGATCCACTTATGAATTGCCTACCAAATATGGCAATACCTGGATCTATTCTTGCTTGTTATGCCTAGCTAGGGGCGTTAAACGATAGCGCTTGTTGGGAGGCAACCCAATTTTATTTTTATTCCTTGCTTTTTGCTCCTGTTTAGTAATAAATAATTTATTTATCATCTGTTTTGGTTGTGTTTTTTGTGTTTAATTAGTGTTTGTGCCAAGTAGAACCGTTGGGAAGACTTGGGGAAAGTCTTGTTGAACTTGCTGTAAAAGACAGAAACTTTAGCGCTCACGAGAACTGCTGTAATTTTTATTTGGAGAGTGATATTTAGTTAATTATTTTTGGAGATGATTAATAGATAAATTCCTCACGTCCAGAAATTTATTTTAGAATTTTTGGGGTTTCTAATCTTGCGCTAGCTACAGATTACTACAGACTGTTCTATTTTTGACAGATTCTGTTTTTCGTGTGTTGTTTGCTTATTTTGATGAATCTATGGCTAGTAAAATAGTTTATAATCCATAGAGAAGCTGGAATACAGTAGGTATAACACAAATATAAATAAAGAATGAGTTCATTACAGTACCTAGAAGTGGTCTTTTGTTTTCTTTCGCTAACGGAGCTCACAAGATTTTCTACTTTAAGTTTTGTGTTGTGAAGTTTTCAAGTTTTGGGTAAAGATTTGATGGATTATGGAACAAAGAGTGGCAAGAGCCTAAGCTTGGGGATGCCCATGGCACCCCCAAGATAATCTAAGGACACCTAAAAGCAAAGCTTGGGGCTGCCCCGGAAGGCATCCCCTCTTTCGTCTACTTCTATCGGTAACTTTACTTGGAGCTATTTTTTTATTCACCACATGATATGTGTTTTGCTTGGAGCGTATTTTATGATTTGAGTCTTTGCTTGTTAGTATACCACAATCATCCTTGCTGTACACACATTTTGAGAGATCCATACATAATTTGGAATTTGATAGAATACTCTATGTGCTTCACTTATATCTTTTGAGCTTTATAGTTTTGCTCTAGTGCTTCACTTATATCTTTTAGAGCACGGTGGTGGATTTGTTTTATAGAAACTATTGATATCTCATGCTTCACTTAGATTATTTTTAGAGTCTTAATAGCATGGTAATTTGCTTAAAATCCTAATATGCTTGGCATGCAAGATTAATAATAAAACTTTCTTATGAGTGTGTTGAATACTAAGAAAAGTTTGATGCTTGATGATTGTTTTGAGATATGGAGGTAATAATATCAAAGTCGTGCTAGTTGAGTAGTTGTGAAATTGAGAAATACTTGTGTTGAAGTTTGCAAGTCCCGTATCATGCACGTATGGTAAACGTTATGCAACAAATTTGAAACATGAGGTGTTATTTGATTGTCTTCCTTATGAGTGGCGGTCGGGGATGAGCGATGGTATTTTCCTACCAATCTATCCCCCTAGGAGCATGCGCATAGTGCCGAGGTTTCTGATGACTTGTAGATTTTTGCAATAAGTATGTGAGTTCTTTATGACTAATGTTGAGTCCATGGATTATACGCACTCTCACCCTTCAATCCTTGCTAGCCTCTTCGGTACCGTGCATTGCCCTTTCTCACACTGAGAGTTGGCGCAAGCTTTGCCGGTGCATCCAACCCCCGTGATATGATACGCTCTTTCACACATAAACCTCCTTATATCTTCCTCAAAACAGCCACCATACCTACCTATTATGGCATTTCCATAGCCATTCCGAGATATATTGCCATGCAACTTTCCATCATTCCGTTCATCATGACACATTCATCATTGTCATATTGCTTAGCATGATCATGTAGTTGACATAGTATTTGTGGCAAAGCCACCGTTCATAATTCTTTCATACATGTCACTCTTGATTTATTGTATATCCCGGTACACCACCGGAGGCATTCATATAGAGTCATCTTTGTTCTAGTATCGAGTTGTAATCATTGAGTTGTAAATAAATAGAAGTGTGATGATCATCATTATTAGAGCATTGTCCCAAGTGAGGAATAAAAAAAGAGAGAAAGGCCATAAAAAAAGAGAAGACCCAAAAAAAACGAAGGCCATAAAAAAAGAGAAGGCTCCCCAAAAAGAAAGGCCATAAAAAATAAAATGCCCAAAAAATGAGAGAAAAAGAGAGAAGGGACAATGTTACTATCTTTTTACCACACTTGTGCTTCAAAGTAGCACCATGATCTTCATAGTAGAGAGTCTCTCATGTTATCACTTTCATATACTAGTGGGAATTTTTCATTATAGAACTTGGCTTGTGTATTCCAACAATGGGCCTCCTCAAGTGCACTAGGTCTTCGTGAGCAAGCAAGTTGGATGCACACCCACTAGTTACTTTTGTTGAGCTTTCCTACATTTATAGCTCTAGTGCATCCGTTGCATGGCAATCCCTACTCCTTGCATTAACATCAATCGGTGGGCATCTCCATAGCCCATTGATTAGCCTCGTTGATGTGAGACTTTCTCCTTTTTTGTCTTCTCCACATAACCCCCTCATTATATTCTATTCCACTCATAGTGCTATGTCCATGGCTCACACTCATATGTTGCGTGAAAGTTTATAGGTTTGAGATTACTAAAGTATGAAACAATTTCTTGGCTTGTCATCATGTTGTGCATGATGAGAGCATTCTTGTGTGATGAAAATGAAACATGACTAAACTATATGATTTTGTAGGGATGAACTTTCTTTGGCCATGTTATTTTGAGAAGACATAATTGCTTAGTCAGTATGCTTGAAGTATTATCATTTTTATGTCAATATGAACTTTTGTCTTGAATCTTTCAGATCTGAATATTCATACCACAATTAAGAAGAATTACATTAAAATTATGCCAAGTAGCACTCCGCATCAAAAATTCTGTTTTTATCATTTACCTACTCGAGGACGAGTAGGAATTAACCTTGGGGATGCTTGATACGTCTCCAACGTATCTATGATTTTTGATTGCTCCATGCTATATTATCTACTGTTTTGGACTATATTGGGCTTTATTTTCCACTTTTATATTGTTTTTGGGACTAACCTATTAGCAGGAGGCCCATCCCAGAATTGTTGTTTTTTTTGCCTATTTCAGTGTTTCGGAGAAACAGAATATCAAACGGAGTCCAAACGGAATAAAATCTTCGGAAACGTGATTTTCTCATCAGATAAGATCCACGAGACTTGGACCCTCCGTCAAGAAAGCCACGAGGTGGTCACGAGGGTGGAGGGCGCCCCCCTAGGGCGCGCCCCCTGCCTCGTGGGCCCCTCGAAGCTCCACCGACGTACTCCTTCCTCCTATATATACCTACGTACCCCCAAACGATCAGGGATGGAGCCAAAAACCTAATTCCACCGCCGCAACTTTCTGTATCCACGAGATCCCATCTTGGGGCCTGTTCCGGAGCTCCACCGGAAGGGGAATCGATCATGGAGGGCTTCTACATCATCATCCAAGCCTCTCCGATGAAGTGTGAGTAGTTTACTTCAGACCTACGGGTCCATAGTTAGTAGCTAGATGGCTTCTTCTCTCTTTTTGGATCTCAATACAATGTTCTCCCCCTCTCTCGTGGAGATCTATTCGATGTAATCTTCTTTTTGCGGTGTGTTTGTTGAGACCGATGAATTGTGGGTTTATGATCAAGTCTATCTATGAATAATATTTGAATCTTCTCTGAATTCTTTTATGTATGATTGGTTATCTTTGTAAGTCTCTTCGAATTATCAGTTTGGTTTGGCCTACTAGATTGGTTGTTCTTGCCATGGGAGAAGTGCTTAGCTTTGGGTTTGATCTTGTGGTGTCCTTTCCCAGTGACAGAAGGGGCAGCAAGGCACGTATTGTATTGTTGCCATCGAGGATAACAAGATGGGGTTTTTATCATATTGCATGAAACTATCCCTCTACATCATGCCATCTTGCTTAAGGCGTTACTCTGTTTTTAACTTAATACTCTAGATGCATGCTGGATAGCGGTCGATGAGTGGAGTAATAGTAGTAGATGCAGGTAGGAGTCGGTCTACTTGTCTCGGACGTGATGCCTATATACATGATCATACCTAGATATTCTCATAACTATGCTCAATTCTGTCAATTGCTCAACAGTAATTTGTTCACCCACCGTAGAATACTTATGCTCTTGAGAGAAGCCACTAGTGAAACCTATGGCCCCCGGGTCTCTTTCTCATTATATAAATCTCCATCACTCTATTATTGCTTTGCTTTTACTTTGCCTTTACTTTTCACTTTGCATCTCTATACCAAAAATACCAAAAATATTATTTATCATCTCTATCAGATCTCACTTTCGTAAGTGACCGTGAAGGGATTGACAACCCCGCGTTGGTTGCGTTGAGCTATTGTTTTTGTGTAGGTACAAGGGACTTGAGCGTGGCCTCCTACTGGATTGATACCTTGGTTCTCAAAAACTGAGGGAAATACTTACGCTACTTTGCTGCATCATCCTCTCCTCTTCGGGGAAATCCAACGCAGTGCTCAAGAGGTAGCAATACTGTAACGCCCCGAGACCGATGTGCCAGGTGTCTTCTAGTTATTCGCTGTGTTGCCTTGTCTTTTGCTTATGTGTCATGCATTCCATATCATGTCATCATATGCATTGCATCATCATGTTTTTCAAAACTTGCATCCGCCCGGGTTCCCACAGTTCTCTCCATTGTCCATTCTGAGCCCAGACACACTTGCACGCGCCCGCGGCATGTCCGAAATAGTATTTTATAAGTGGCTGGAAAATGTTCTCGGAATTGGATGAAAGTTGGCATGTGGTGTTGTTATGTTGTTAGTAGGTCGCCTGCCAAGTTTCATTGCATTCGGAGCTCGTTTGATAGCCCAACCGTTAAACTATAGCGGCAATATAGTCGGTCTAACGTCGGACGTTTTCGGTCTCCAAAAACTGTTGCCGGGCCTCGCTCTCCTCTCTTCTCAGCCCATCTCTCTCTAGCACAGCCCACTTGTAACACCCTCGATGCGACTATATCTCCCACGTGTCGAGGCACGACTTAGAGGCATAATCGCATTGAAGGCATATGTCGCAAGTTAGGCAATCTTCACAACATCCCATGTAATATAGATAATAAAAGGGGAGATAACATAGTTGGCTTACACTCGCCACGTCAATCAAGTACATAAATAACATTACACCATCCAAACACTCAAGGCCCGACTACGGCGCCAAAATAAAAGATAACCCAACATGCGACATGGTCCCGATCACCCCCAACTGGGTACCACTACTGATCATCAGGAAAGGAAACATAGTAACGTTGAGAGTCCTCGTCGAACTCCCACTTGAGCTCAAGCGCGTCTCCTGGAGCGGAATCATCAGGCCCTGCATCTGGTGTGATAGTAATCTGTGAGCCACAGGGACTCAGCAATCTCGCACCCTCGCGATCAAGACTATTGAAGCTTATAGGTAAGGCAAGGTACAAATATATGTGGAGCTGCAGCAAACAACTAGCAAAATATGGTGGCTAACTTATTTGCAAAAGAGAGCTAGAAGAGGAGGCAAAGCACAAGCGAGAAACTAGAGAGCAACCTGCGCAAACATTACTCCAACACCGTGTCCACTTCCCGGACTCCGCCGAGAAGAGGCCATCATGGTAACACACTCAGTTGATTCATTTTAATTAAGTTAAGGTTCAAGTTATCTACAACCGGACATTAACAAATTCCCATCTGCCCATAACCGCGGGCACGGCTTTCGAATGTTCAAATCCCTGCAGGGGAGTCCCAACTTAGCCCATGACAAGCTCTCACGGTCAACGAAGGAATAGACCTCCTCCCAAGACGTTCCGATTAGACTCGGTACCTCGGTTCTTCAAGACACTTCGACAGGTTAAAACAAGACCAGCAACACCGCCCGAATGTGCCGACAAATCCCGATAGGAGCTGCACATATCTCTTTCTCAGGGCACACTCAGATTGTCCTAGGTACGGGTAGGCCAGCCCAGAGTTGCCCCTGGTGGCCACCGGCAGCTGACAGGTGGACCAACACTCAGAGGAGCACTGGCCCGAGGGTTTAAAATAAGATGACCCTCGGGCTCCGGAAACCCAAGGGAAAAAGGGCTAGGTGGCAAATGGTAAAACCAATGTTGGGCATTGCTGGAAAAGCTTTAATCAAGGCGAACTATCAAGGGGTTCCCATTATAACCCAACCGCGTAAGGAACGCAAAAATCCGGGAACATAACACCGATATGACGGAAACTAGGGTGGCAAGAGTGGAACAAAACACTAGGCGAGAGGCCGAGCCTTCCACCCTTTACCAAGTATATAGATGCATTAAGATAACATGGCAATATAATGATATCCCAACAAGTAAATAAATGTTCCAACAAGGAACGACCTCCAAACTTCACCTGCAACTAGTAACGCTATAAGAGGGGCTGAGCAAAGCGGTAACATAGCCAATCAATGGTTTGCTAGGACATGGTGGGTTAGAGGTTTGACATGGCAATTTGGGAGGCTTGAAAGCAAGTGGTAGGCATCGCAGCATTGGCATAGCAAAAGAGCGAGCAAACTAGCATAGCAAAGATAGTAGTTATTTCGAGGGTATGATCATCTTGCCTGCACAGTTGTCAGAGTTGACTGGATCCTCGAAAGCAAACTCAACGGGCTCCTCGTTAGCGAACTCATCTCCCGGCTCTACCCAAACAAGACAAACAAGCAACAAGGAACACAATCAACCACGAGCAAGGATCAAACAATATGATGCAAAGATGATATGTTATGCGGGATGCGATGCGGGATGCATATGCAAGATGTGACAAGGAATGCATGAACCTGGCCTCAACTCGGGAATCTAAGTGTGCCACTGGATAGATGGGATGAAATCGCTTGAAAACGATATAAAGAACGCCGGAATCGGAGTTACGGTTTGGAAATGGCGAGCAATTCAAATATGACACCGGTCTGCGATTTACAGCAAGTAGCCATCTAAATGCAATGAGATGAACATGCTAAAACACCCAAACATGACAACAAAATACATGGCAGGGATGCATTCAAGATGCTTAACAAAAGTCTAGCACTGAGTTACGGCCAATTCATCCATTAACAGGTTCAAACAAGCATGGCAAAAATGCATATGGCAAACAGATCTCAGACTTAGTGAAATTAACACTTGTCTGGAATTTCAGATCAGGTAGCACTCTTCGGAGCAACAAAACTACATGTTACAGGACCTGAACATGGCAAAGTAAAGCATGGCATGGAGCTACTCAAAGAGCTTAACAAAAGTCCCTTAGTGACATTGATCCAAAAGGGATCATAAAATACAATTGCAAGCATGTGAACATAGCAAAAACATAATCAGTTTTCAGACTTAGTGAAAACTGGCACATGCTGAAACATAACTCAAGTAGGCATGTTTACGAGCTCGATGCACTCACTACGGTGCATGTCATGATAAGCTAATCCTACATCCATCAAGAATACACAAAATGCAAGCTAGACATGGCAAGAAAAATAACATAGCATGCATGGATCAACTACAACATCATCGGCAAAATTGCAAACAAGTTGACAATCTGCCCAGATTCACAAAGTAGCAAAAGTAGAGCTCGATTGACTCAAGCTAGGGCGCTCCATAATTGCAAACAAAGATATGGATGGATAGATAACTACAAGATTAATAAAACATCCTTACTGATCATCCTCAAAAGAGGCACGGATCACTAGGAAACATCATGAACATATGGCATCATGAGATAAACAGATCAAGGACTTAGTGGAAATGCTAAGTACCTGAAAACAGCATTACCAAGTGTCTCACTTGGCAAGCTTGTACTAGTCACCACACACATCACAAAAATACATGGGTTGCACCTCTGGAAAGATGACAAAACCCTTAACAAAACATATGTAGAACTCCTGGGCATATCAGGCACACATAAATCATGGCAAAAATGACAAAAAGCTAAATGGAGTAGCAGATCTGACAAATAACTCAAGTAGCCCTCTTCCAACAGCATTTCGGGCATCAAGATGAACTCAAATGAAAATGATGCAATGGAATGAAATGATGTACTCTCTGAGATGAACATTTTATATGCTATATGCCAAAAATGGAGCTACGGATGAGGAGATACGATGCTATGAACAGGAGCACATGGATCTGAAATCTCAGGACTTAGGAAAAAATCGAGGTCAACCCTAGGGTTAGCTCGGATCTGGATCTGGCGCACGCCGACCGAGGCAAGTCCGGCGAGCTCGTCGGGGAGGCAGGCCGGGCGGCTTGCCGGCGAGGAGAGGAGGCCGGGCGGCGGGGTGACGGACCCGGCCGCGGGGCGGCGAGGCGACGAGGGAAGGCGGCGGGGCGCGGCTCCGGCCGGCCGGCGTCGAGCGGAGGCTCCGGTCGCCGGGGCGGAAGGAGGCGGTGGCGGCGGGGCGAACGCAGCGGTGGGGTCGGGCGCGGTGCGGCTCGAGAGGCAACGGGCCTCGGGGACCCTCCCTGGGCCTCCCGGACCGGCGAAGTGGGGCGAGGCGGCGGGCGAGTGAGGAGGCGACACGTGGTGGCGGCGGGGTGGATCCGGACAATGTCCATCGGTGGCGATTTGTCCGGTGGCGCGCGAAGAGGGTGGATTTTAGGGTTTTGGAGAGGGGATCCGCGAATTTGAAGGAGGGGGTCTATATATAGGCATAGGAGGAGCTAGGAGAGTCCAAATGAGGTGCGGTTTTCGGCCATGCGATCGTGATCGAACGATCTAGATGATGGAGAAGGCTTAGGTGGGTTTTGGGCCAACTTGGAGGGGTGTTGGGCTGCAACACACACGAGGCCTTTTCGGTCCCTCGGTTAACCGTTGGAGTATCAAACGAAGTCCAAATGGTACGAAACTTGACAGGCGGTCTACCGGTAGTAAACCAAGGCCGCTTGGCAAGTCTCAGTCCAATCCGAAAATGTTTAATCCCCACACACGAAAGAAAAGTAGAAATGACCACCGGAGGAGAACGAAGCGCCGGAATGCAAAACGGACAACGGGGAAAAAGCTCGAATGCATGATATGAACACGTATGCAAATGCAATGCACATGATGACATGATATGAGATGCGTGACAACGATAACAACACACGGAGACAAAGACCCGAACTCGAGAAAATAAAATAACTTAACGCCAAAACGGCAAGAGTTGGAGTACAAATTGGGAAAGTTACATCCGGGGTGTTACACCACTAGCCCACCTATCTAACCCCCTCCGCTCCGGGTCATCCGATCGAGATCGAACGGCTCCGAAACGGCCTCAAACCCCCTAACCCTAGCCCCCTTACCTTATATAGACCCCCTTCATGCCATTTTGGGCCTTCTCCTTCCTCCTCCTCGAAATCCGCGCCCCCAATCATCAGCCAGCCGCCTCCCACCTCCTCTCCTCTATTTCCACCGCCGGCCACCTCGTCCCTGCCACTTGGCGCCATCCTGGTGGCCAGCCGCCACCATGGAGGACGCCCGCAGCCAACGGGAAGCCACCACGCCGCCTCCCCGCGCCCCACATCGCCTCGGTCCCTGCCAGGCCCATCCGAGGCCCGCCCCGGGCCATTCTGGGCCGAGGCGCCCGCACCGCGCCGCCGCCGTCCCTGACCAGGGTTGAGAGAGCCCGATGCTCCCTCCCGCTCGTACCCGTCGCTGGAATCGCCTCGCACCGCGCCGGGATGAACTCCGGCGACTCGGAGCCACCGCCGGTGACCCTAGGCCAGATCCGTCTCTCTCCTTTCCTCTGTCCCCCCTCTCCCTCACGTCTCTCTCTGTCTCCCGCGCAGGGCGCCATCGCAGATGAAGTTCCACTCGCCCTCGCCTCGTTGACCTTCACCGGAGTCTGCCACCTTCGCCGCTCATCCCCCTGACCGTCCTCGTCGTCAGATCCGATGCCCCAAGGCCGGATCCATCCATCCCCGACCTCGCCGGAGCTCTTCCCTGCCGCGCCATTGTTCCACATCGCCGGCGGGCACTGCCGCGCCTGGTTCTGCCTCTGCATCGAGCAGAGGAGGACGACGACCCCCAGCACGTGGGCCAGCCGGGCCATGCGAGGCCCAGTTCCGCGCCAGCACCAGGAGGGCCCAGCCTCCTCCGCGGCCTGCCCGCACCGCGCCATGTGCCCCAGGCTCAGATGGGCTTGGCCCAATGTGAGCAACCCTTGCCAGATCCAGTTTCAGCCCGTGTAGCTTTTTTTCCAGTCCATGCGTTTTTTTCTTTCCAATGCATGCATAATTACATGAGGATGTCATTATTTTAATTTGCTCACAAGTAAATAACCGTGCATCGGATTAAAACAAACTTAATATGAAACTTGCTTAGAATTTCAAGTAGTTTAATAATATCCAACTTTCATCCATGTTTAACATGTTTAAAATGCTGTTTGTTTAAATTTTCTTAAATGACTTGCTAAAATGCTTTAATTCATAACTAAATAACTGTAACTCGGAATTTAATAATCTTTATATGTAAATGGGGTGGAAAAATGCCTAGTTTAACATGGTGGTTTTATTTTGCATGTTTAATAACTCTAAAAATTATGTTTAGGGCAGAACAGTACCAAATCTAATTTATGCACATGAGGAGTTTCCGGATTTGTTGTTCGTTGCTTCCAGCCTCATTTAACCTTGACTAGATAGGTAGTTTTACTTTGCTTCACCCTCTTGCCATGTTTAACAACATTTAATATTGTTGGGTACATAAACGAGATCGAACTAAATAACTTGTCGTGGTGTTTCGCCAATATGCAACTTGTTGCATATTGAGCTCCACTTAATTTGTAGGATTGCTTGTGCACTTTGCCATGCCATGCCCTCTTTAAACCGGACATGCATCATTCTTGTTTGCGCATCATGCCATGTCTATGTGGTGGTTGTTTACTAGGTTGTTTGCTCTTTTCCGGTGTTGCTTCTTCGGGTTGGTTCCGATAATGTCGCGTTTGTGAGGAACCGTTCGACTACGTCCGTTTGTCTTCCTCATGGACTCATTCTTCTTCCTTGCAGGATTTCAGGCAAGATGACCATACCCTCGAAATCACTTCTATCTTTGCTTGCTAGTTGCTCGCTCTTTTGCTATGCCTATGCTGCGATGCCTACCACTTGCTTATGATGCCTCCCATATTGTTAAACCAAGCCTCTAACCCACCTTGTCCTAGCAAACCGTTGTTTGGCTATGTTACCCCTTTGCTCAGCCCCTCTTATAGTGTTGTTAGTTGCAGGTGAAGATTGAAGTTTGTTCCTTGTTGGAACATGGAGATGTCGTTCCTTGTTGGAACATTGTTTACTTGTTGGGATATCACAATATATATTATTTAATTAATGCATCTATATACTTGGTAGAGGGTGGAAGGCTCGGCCTTATGCCTGGTGTTTTGTTCCACTCTTGCCGCCCTACTTTCCGTCATATCGGTGTTATGTTCCCGGATTTTGCGTTCCTTACACGGTTGGGCTATAATGGGAACCCCTTGACAGTTCGCCTTGAATAAAACTCCTCCAACAATGCCCAACATTGGTTTTACCATTTGCCACCTAGCCTTTTCTTTTCCCTTAGGAGTCGCGCTCCTGAGGGTCATCATTATTTTACCCCCCCGGGCCAGTGCTCCTCTGAGTATTGGTCCAAACTAGAGTCCTGTGCAGCGCCCCCTCGGGGAAACTCGAGGTTTGGTTTTAGTTGTATGGAGCGCTCATCTGAGTGTGCCCTGAGAACGAGATATGTGCAGCTCCTATCGGGATTTGTTGGCACATTCGGGCGGTGTTGCTGGTTTAGTTTTACCATTGTCAAAATGTCTTGTAACCGGGATTCCGAGTCTGATCGGGTCTTCCTGCTAGAAGGAATATCCTTCGTTGACCGTGAGAGCTTGTGATGGGCTAAGTTGGGACACCCCTACAGGGATTTGAACTTTCGAAAGCCGTGCCCGCGGTTATGGGCAGATGGGAATTTGTTAACGTCCGGTTGTAGAAAACCTGAAGTTGACCTTAATTAATATGCATTCAACCGCATGTGTAACCGTGATGGTCTCTTTCCGGCGGAGTCCGGGAAGTGAACACGATGTTGGAGTTATGCTTGACGTAGGTTGTTTTAGGATCACTTCTTGATCATAGTTTCTCGATCGTGCTTTGCCTCCTCTTCTCGCTCTCATTTGCGTATGTTAGCCACCATATATGCTAGTCGCTTGCTGCAGCTCCACCTCATACCTTTACCTTACCCATAAGCTTAAATAGTCTTGATCGCGAGGGTGTGAGATTGCTGAGTCCCCGTGACTCATAGATACTTCCAAAACTAGCTTGCAGGTGCCGATGAGTTCGTGCAGATGACGCAACCAAGCTCAGGAGGAGCTCGATGAAGATCTTGTCCTTTGTGTTGTTTCATTCAAGTTGATCAGTAGTGGAGCCCAGTTGGGGTCGATCAGGGACCTTTGTCGCTTTTGGGGTTCTTTTTTTATTTTGGTTCTGTAGTCGGACCTTGATTGCATTTGGATGTTGTAATGCTTTATCCATGTAATTGCGTGAAGTGGCGATTGTAAGCCAAATATGTATCTCTTTCCCTTATGTATTACATGGGTTGTGCAAAGATTACCTTACTTGCGACATTGCTTTCAATGCGGTTATGCCTCTAAGTCATGCTTCGACACGTGGGAGATATAGCTGCATCGAGGGCGTTACAAGTACGCTGGGTCTTGGCCATCCTGCACTCATCAGATCATATCAATGCCGGTTCAGCAGTTCTAATGTTGGAGAAAAACTACCGCTTTATGCCTCTTAAGTAGAAGCTGGGGCGACTCAAACGCCACTGTAGTGACATGGGGGAGCTAATGGCGGCTCTGGTCAAGTATGCCGACTCTGATAGTACCAAGGACCCGAGTCTAATGAGGAAAGGTCGGGTAAGGGAAAGAAGAGTAGCGATACCAAAGGGCAGCAACATAACTCGGTGAATTAGGGGGGCAATGGTAAGCGCAAAGCTGATAGTAGTTTGGATTTTGTGGCTAACACCAATACGCAGAATAATGGTCAGCGTCGTAAGGGAAAGCCACCCCCTCGGTTTGGAGGGCAAAATTTCAATCTTGAAGAGATGATGAACCAGCCCTGCCCAAAGCATGGTACACGGGAAAAGCTGGCTGCTCACCTCTGGAAGGATTGCTTCATTATGAGATAGTACATAAATTCAAAATTCTTTCATAACAATCACGGGCCAGACGGCGGCTGAGGACCCGGCTCTCACGGTCCGGGTTACGGTGGTGGCGGTTCTAGTTCCGGTTTTCAGGGCCAAGGCAATCAGGGTGGTTTTAATCAATAGTCTAGTCAAGGGAATCAGCAACAGTCTGGTTATCGGAGTAATCTGAAGTAGTTAAATAGTGGACAGTATCATGTTTTCACGACGAGTTTATGTAAGAGAGATCAGAAACTCCATAAGAGGGCAGTAAACGCGGTTGAGCCGGCAATTCTGCGTTACTTGCGATGGTCTGAACACCCTATTCTTTGGAGCCGTAAAGATCACCCGCCCCGGGTTGATAACCCAAGTCACTTGGCTTTGGTGGTGGCACCCCAGGTTGGAGGATAAAATTCACTAAGGTGCTCATGGATGGAGGTAGTAGCATCAATATCCTTTATTATGACACTTTCCATTGCATGGGGTTGATTGATAAAAATCTTAAGCCGTCGAACACTGTTTTTCATGGTGTGGTGCCTGGTAAGTCAGCATATCCAGTGGGCAAAATATCTTTGGAGGTTGCCTTTGGAGATGAGTATTATTCTAGATCTGAGACGTTGACCTTCGAAGTGGTTAAAATCAAGAGCCCTTATCATGCTCTGTTTGGGCGACCGCCTTACGCTAAATTCATGGCAAGGCCTTGTTATGTTTACTTACAACTTAAGATGCCGGGTCACAAGGGCACCATCACAGTTCATGGAAGTCACAAGGTAGCCTTAGAGTGTGAAGAAGGTGATGCTACTTGCGCCGAGTCTGTCTATGCAACAAAGGAAATGAAATTTTACAGGGACAATGTTGACCCAACGGATATGACATCTTTGAAGAAGCCAACCACAGAGCATGACCCCTAATTGAAGTTTAAATTGGCAGATGACACTAAGCTAGTTGACTTCGTTCCTGGTGATCCATCCAAGCAGTTCAGCATCAGTGCTAATCTGGATCTAAAATAGGAAAGCACGCTCATCGAGTTCATCTATGAGAACCGGGACATCTTTGCATGGAAGCCTTCAGACATGCTGGGGGTACCGAGGGAACTCGTTGAGCACACTCTCAACATTGATCCAAAGTTTAAACTAGTCAAGCAATTCCTTCGCCGTTTCAATGAAGAGAGGCGCAAGGCTATTGGTGAAGAAGTGGTCCGGCTCTTGGCGGCTAGGTTTATCGTTGAAGTTCTTCATCCTGAGTGGTTGGCTAACCCGGTGCTAGTACTTAAGAAAAACGGCACCTGGTGCAGGTGTGTGGATTATACAGACTTAAACAAGGCTTGTCCAGCTAATCCCTTTGCTCTCCCCCGTATTGATCAGATTATTGATGCTACAGCGGGTTGTGAGCATTTGAGCTTTTTGGATGCTTATTCTGGTTATCATTAGATCAAGATGGCAGTTAAGGACCAGGAGAAGACAACTTTTATTACTCCCTTTGTAGCCTTCTGTTACGTGTCTATGCCTTTTTAGCTCAAGAGTGCCTAGGCGACTTACCAACAGTGTGTGCACAATTGCCTTCATGATCAATGTTCATGCTTATGTGGATGATATTGTGGTGAAGTCCAGGAAGAAGGAGACCCTGATAGATGATTTGAAGGAGACCTTTGACAATCTCCGGGTCTACAAGATGATGCTTAACCCGGCCAAGTGTGTTTTTGGTGTGCCAGCAAGCAAGCTCTTGGGTTTTCTGGTTTTGGAACGGGGTATTGAAGCTAACCTGAAGAAAATAAAGGCTATCACCTCTCTGGCTAAACCAGCATGTATCAATGATGTTTAGCGTTTGGCGGGTCGTATTGCGGTCTTAAGCCGGTTCATAATCCGGTTGGGTGAGAAGGCTATCCCCCTGTACCAGATGATGAAGAAGACAGATCACTTTGTCTGGAGTGATGCTGCTGATCGGGCATTTGAGGTCTTGAAGAAACAATTGGCTGAGCCGCCAGTTCTTGCTACTCCCATTGATAAAGAGCCTTTGTTGTTATATGTGGCTGCCAATAGACGAGCTGTTAGTGTAGCCATTGTGGTGGAAAGGAAGGAATCAGGCAAGGAGCATCCGGTTCAGCGGCCGGTTTACTACATTAGTGAGGTGCTTATTGAGTCCAAGCAGAGGTATCCACATTGGCAGAAGCTTGTATATGGGGTGTTCATGGGTAGTCAAAAACTCAAGCAATATTTTCTGGATCATCCCATCACTGTGGTTAGTTCTGCTCCTTTAGGGGATATTATTCAAAACAGAGAAGCCACAGGTCGGGTAGCCAAGTGGGCCATTGAGCTTGGACGTCATGGATTGAAGTATATGCCTCTAACAACCATCAAGTCTCAAGCACTTGTGGATTTCATAAATGATTGGACAGAGCTGCAGATGCCCGAGGAGAAGCCGGATAACACATATTGGACTATTCACTTTGATGGATCTAGGCAGTTGGAGGGCTCGGGGACTGGAGTTGTTTTGGCTTCCCCACGAGGTGATAAATTTTCTTACGTTCTCTGGTTGATGTTTCCTTGTACTAACAATGCAGCTGAGTATGAAGCTTCACTCCATGGTCTTCGGATGGCTAAGGAGATGAAATTAAGCCAGGTGAGGTGTTTTGATGACTCAGATCTGGTAGCTCAACAAGTTTCTGGAACTTGGGATTCCAAGGATCCACTCATGGCGGCGTACCGCCGAGAGGTCGATGCTATCACTGGTCACTTCAAAGGTTATCCAGTTGAACATGTCGATCGCAGGAAAAATGAGGCGGTTGATGCTTTGAGCCGGTTAGGGTCCCAGCGTAAGCCGGTGCCACCTAACACTTTTCTGGATATTCTATATAACCCTTCAAACAAATTGCCTACAGAGGAAGATTTAGCTATTCCTGACTCGGAAGCACAATTGGTGGCGGCTCTTCATGTTATTCCTAATTGGACAGTTCCATATTTGGCTTATATGACCCGGGGCGGGTTACCTGAGGATGAAACTTTGGCCAAGTAAATAACCTGGCGGTCTAAGTCAATGACTATTGTCAATAGAGAGTTGCATCATCGCAGTGTCACAAGGGCGTTTCAACATTGTGTTTCTCCTAAGGAAGGCTATGAGATTCTACGAGAGATTCATGAAGGAGATTGTGGTCATCATGCCGACTCTAAGTCTCTTGTAGCCAAGGATTTCCGTCATGGGTTCTATTGGCTGACGACTCATGCTGATGCAGAGGATTTGGTCAGTAAATGTGATGGTTGTCAGAAATTTTCATGGCAAGCTCATGTACCGGCTCAGGAATTGAGGATGATTCCAATTGTTTGGCCGTTTGCAGTCTGGAGGCTTGATATGGTTGGGCCTTTCAAAAGGTCCAAGGATAAAAAGACCCACCTTTTGGTGGCAGTTGATAAATTTACAAAGTGGGTTGAAGCGGAGCCGGTTAGTAAGTGTGATGCGGCAACGACGGTTCAATTCATCAAAAAAGGTGATTTTCCGTTTTGGCTTTCCCCACAAAATTATAACTGATAATGGCACTAATCTCTCCAAAGGTGCTATGAAAGAATTTTGTCAACGAGAGCATATTCGACTTGATGTATCATCAGTGGCTCACCCCAATCCAATGGTCAAGCTGAGAGAGCCAATCAAGAGATTTTGAGAGGCATCAAGCCTTGCCTTATGGTTCCTTTGCAGGGGACGCCGGGTTGTTGGGTGGAAGAGTTGCCCTCAATGTTATGGAGTATCAATACTACCCCCAACAGATCTACGGGTTGCATGCCTTTCTTCATGGTTTATGGAGCAGAGGCGGTTCTCCCTAGTGACATACGTCACGACTCACCCAGGGTGGCGGCTTATGTTGAAGCTGATAATGAAAAAGCACGTCAGGATGCACTTGACCTGTTGGATGAGGAGTGTGACCTTGCGGCGGCTCGCTCGGTGATTTACCAGCAAGATTTACGCCGTTATCACAGCCGCCGGATTAAAACTAGAACCTTTCAAGAAGGCGACTTGGTGCTTCGGCTTATCCAGGATTAGACTGATATGCATAAATTATCCCCACCTTGGGAAGGGCCCTCTGTGGTCAGTAAAAATCTGAACAATGGGTCATACTACCTTATCGATGTTCAAGACCACAATGACTCACACACGTCGGAGGAGGAGACCCGCCGGCCGTGGAATATTGCTCATCTTCGGCCTTATTACACCTGAGCCACTGGCTCTTGTGATGTACATATCTTGACATTGTATATATTATGATGAATATAATAAATCCGGCATCCCTGATAATTCAGGGCCTATGTCATTTCATTTTTGAATAATGAGCCTTTATTGTCACTTCATATGGTCAATTGGGGGCTTCCTGCTCATTGAGCATAGCTATGATTACCCTATTCATCCGGCTTGTACGCCTGGAATGAAATATTATTTGGGGGCTCTTTGTTCAACGGACAAGAGTTTTTATTACCCTTGTAATAGGCTTGGAACCCAGGTGTATTCACCTAAAAATCTGGGTTATCCTGCCTTTTAAGTCTACCACTCCGCCCAGATTGACTGGAATGACTCGCCGTACTTTTGACAAGTCAATCTTATACAGACCCTGAACTTGTCAAAGTTAAAATGACGATTGGTCATGTGAGGCCAGACTTATAAGGTTGAGTGAAGGTTTAACTCAGCGGCCGTGCGACCCTTTGAAAGCACTTGATTTAAAGGTTTGGCAGCCTGTGAAAGCCTTGTGTTTTGTCTTTTGATTTATATTTGATTTGAATATTTTTGAGGTTCATCTTTTATGACATGTTAATACATGGTTGAGAACCAATGAGGGCTATGATGCCTTATGGTTCACATATGAATCTATCCGGAGTTTATTAATCCGGCCTAGCTTTGGACTATAAGTCACCAGTGTATGATGATCTTATAGACTTGGAATCACAGTGCTCTAAGTTTTGGGATATTATCCCCTATTGCATACGGTGTTGTAAGATGGCAGTATATGTCAATGGAAAAGGGCATACTGCGCTCCATCTTTTGGGTTGTAACCCTTCCTGCACAGGTATGATAAGCCGACAGTGTGAGCAAATATCACATGCATGATATTTTGTTATGTCTATATAAGGTTATGATTGAACTGGCCCTGGTTATGGACTGCTTCCAATCACCAGTGGTTTTTATACGGCATTATGACCCGCCCTGGGGTAAACCGCCAGGGTACTTGTGATATGTTGTGTGCAGGTAAAATAATAAATCTGATACACATAGTTGATGAAATCATGAGCACAAGTGGTAGATCTTCAATCGGCAGATCAACAGTGTCATGCAAAACAAAATGTGCACGATGGCACAACAGATCAAATGTTTAACTAGCCTATTACAAGGCATACAATGGCCCAAGAAGGATAAGTTTTTTCATGATGCAAGTATCAGAGCCTTATGGTGCATAAGCCGGTTCATGACTCCTAATGGGTTGAAGCTTCCAGGTCATCTTGCGTTTTTTCTTCTTCTTCTTCTTCAACTCATTGATTATCCATCAGCTGGAAGTCAGGCATAGCCCAGTTGATGCCGGTCAACACTCTAAACATAGCTTCATCATCAATAAGATTTGATGGATCAATGGCGGGAGCGAAGGTGTGCTTACGAGTTGGCGGGATGAGATTTGTCTCCTGATGAATCGACGCCTTCATCTTTTTATTATCAGCGTCATAAGCCTCCTGATATTGCGATAACTTGGTCTCTTCAGCCAGTCGGTTTGCCAACGGACGCATTGATCTTACTATATCTGCAAACTCATCTGCACTGAAGGGCGTCCCATATTCCTTTACACTTGGGAAACCATTGGCTAGGTCTTCCGGATCAAGATCTGCTTGCCATGCTTTAGCCCGACTTAGGGCAGTTAAAGCACCGGCTCTGGCAGAGGCTCGTTTTAGCTCTTCAATCCTCTGGAGTACTACTGACAACCTTTCCAACGTCTTCTTGATAAGAGTAGGCGGCTGTTTCTTGTGCAGAGCGGCAACAATGGCCTGTTGAGCGCCAGTATATAATTGTTCTACAAGAGTGTAGACGGCCTTCAACCGGACGCGCATGTCTGAGCCCAAATTGACGCATCGATAGCCTGTGTTAGTTCATTTATTAATAAGCCAACACAGTTTATAGCAGATTCATTGGGATGAATGGAATCGGGATTAATACTTACCGGAGATAGCCAATGACATGTTATTGATTTGCTGCTTTAAGTCAGACAGTTCATCAGTCACCGGCTTAAGAGTGGCTTCAACTTCTTCTACTCTTTTCAATAGAGCCACCTTTTCAGTTTCCCAACCATCTTTGTCAGTATTGAAGTTCTGCTTGAGCTGCTCAATGTTTTCCAAAGCATTCTTCAATTCTGATTGGGCCTTGGATGTTTTAGATTGTTGAGTTTTTATATTGGCCTTCAGATCATTGAGATGCGAGTCCTTCTCAGAAAGTTTAGCCTGTGGTATAAGCATGGACAAATATCATGAGTATAATTATTATTGAAGTCCCAAGCACAATACAAGTATTTTCCTTGGCGCTTGAGGGCTAATGTATCTTGCTCTTAAGAATTTTTTTGAAGTCCCAAGAACAATACAAGTATTTTCCTTGGCACTTGGGGGCTAATGTATCTTGCTCTTAAGAATTTTTTGAAGTCCCAAGCACAATACAAGTATTATACTTGGCACTTGGGGGATAATGCATATTGCTCTTTATTAAGACAGAATTATTGGTTGACCCAGACAAATGATGTGATCCGGTTTATAAAGGCTACAGATTGGATTGTTGATTTCTAACAGGATGATTAGTCCCGACTTATTCATCACTGATTAAGCCGGCCCTTGGGGGCTACCAATGCAAAGTTGATTTTTGTTACTTAAAGTCCCGGCTTGACATGATGAGTTAAGCTGAACCTTGGGGGCTATGGATGCAAAGTTCATTACTACTATTTAAAGTCCTGGCTTAACATGATGATTTAAGTCGGCACTTGGGGGCCACTAGTGATGCTACGCGATTCTTTATGGAAACCGGAAAGTCTACAACATATTCAAAATCCTATCATATCATATAGACTTGGCGACTGATAGACAGGTAATTATGAAAGAGAATGGTGATTGAATTACCTCATAGCGTTCCTTCATCAAATTAACCAAGCCGACTTCAAAGTCACGGCTGGTGTATAGACGGTTCAAATAACCAGACTGGATGACTTGGGCACTGAATTGAGCATAGCTCTCTAAGTCTACCTTCCACTTGCCTTTATCTTCAGCAAAAATTTCTTCTTTGGCGCAGTGCTTAGGCAAGACAGTGGGGTGACCCGGTGTTGTGAAACCAAACCCAGTGACAACTACATCGCTAGTTTTTTTCCTCAAGAGGTTTAACTGGGCTTGGCGGCTTAGAGATGGCCGGCTCAGCACCCATGTCTGTGGAGACTTCATGGTCTTGAAGTGGTGGATCATCAATAATATCTTCAACAATTGGGTGAGAGAGTTTTGGTTGTTGTTGCTCCAGTTTAGCCGGATTGGCATTGTCGACTGGCTTATTCAGCTTCGCCTTTTTGCTGGGTTTGGCCTGGCCCCTGAAAATAAGAAGCATAAAGAGGTCAGTATAATAATTAGGCATAAGATCTCAATGATTGAGTATACTCTTACCCAGGTACAGTCTTGAAAGCTGGGATTTGAGTTCTCGTTGACTCGCTAGAGGTGGAATGAGAAGTCCCCTGATAGTTTGAATCAGACGGGTTCAGTACAAAAAAAAGACACATCCGTGACATTTTGGGTCGAACGAATTTTTTTCTGTCATACATATGACACTTCTATGACGATAATTGTGACAAAACCCGGTATCATCATAGATGTGGTGGGCTCCTACTTCTATGACAAAAAATCATGACAGAAAATGGGCTTTTCGTCCTGGGCAGGCCGGAGACGCAGCTGCATGACATTCTTTGGGCCGTCCATGACGGAAAAAACCGTGGTAGAAGCGAGGGCGAGGAAAATTTCGGGGAGTTCCCGGTTACAGTGGGAGGTCGGGGGCCGAGCGATGCGCGTTTCTCTCGTACACGTACGCGCGTGTGTGCGAGGCGTTGCTCTAACTGAACCCGAGCGAGGCGTTGGGCTCTAACTGAACCCGAGCGATTGCACTGCAGGCTACGCGTTACTGAACCCGAGCGATCGATCGATGGCTGTTAACTGAACCCGATCGAGCGATTCCTTCGCTACTATTGCTAACTGAAGCCGATCGATGGTGCCTCTGGGATGAACAGTGGGCGTTACGAGGGGGGGTGGATGAACAGTGAGCGGTGGCGTTGCCTCTGGATGAACATGACCCCATGGTGTGGTGGAGGGCTGGATGAACAGTAGACGGTGGAGGGGTGCCCGTGGAGGGGTGGTTGAACAGGACCCCGTGGTGTGGAGGGCTGGATGAACAGTAGACGGTGGAGGGGTGCCCGTGGAGGGGTGGTTGAACAGTAGCCGGTGGAGTAGCGCGCGGTGGAGGCTGGATGAACAGGAGCCCGTGGAGGCTGGAGGAGGTCGACGGTAGCCCGTGGAGGCTGGAGGAGGTCGATGGTGGAGATGAACAGTATCCCGTGGAGTCCCGTTTTTCGGTACGCCACACCCCTCCCGATGAACAGGACCCCCATTTCGACCGTAGGAGGTCCGTTTCATCCGTTTTGCGGTACGCCACACCCCTCCCGATCAACAGGACCCCCGTTTCGACGTAGGAGGTCCGTTTCGTCCGTTTTGTGGTACGCCACACCCCTCCCGATCAACAGGACCCCCGTTTCGACCGTAGGAGGTCCGTTTCCTCCATTTTGCGGTACGCCAGACCCCTCCCGATCAACAGGACCCCGTTCCGAACGTAGGAGGTCCGTTTCCTCCGTTGTGCGGTACGCCAGGCCTCGTTTCCATCGCCTGTTCCGTCCAAGCCCTCCCGATGAACACGACCACACATTCCATTCCGACCCAGCCGGTTGGCTCCCACGCATTCCGTTGCCTCCCGATGAACACGACGCATTCCGTTGCCTCCCCATGAACACGACGCATTCCGTTGCCTCCCCATGAACACGACGACGACGTTGTTTCTCCGTTCCGACCCAGCCATGTACACGAGCCCTTGGCCGTACGTATGCGCGAGTAGGCGTTCGAGACCCCGCCCGTATGTACACATACGTGGCCGTATTTTCTTTCTTGCACCCTGGCCGTTGTACGTACGTGTACATGCTACGTGCGCGCCTCTACTACGACACGTACGCGCCTCTACTACGACACGTGCGCGCCTCTACATCCACCAGTATATATGTACGTACACGTTCGCGACCAGAATGACAACGCTACGTACGCTTCGACCAGGTGGGTCCCGACTGTCAGGCACTTCCTTGCCTGCGAAGATGTAGCCGGTGGGTCCCAGCAGTCAGGGGGCGAATCTTTTTTTGCCCGTACGCACTTCCTTGCGTGCGAAGATGTAGCTGGTGGGTCCCAGCAGTCAGGGGCAAACGTTTTTTTCGCGAAATACGGTGGCCCGTCCGGTGGGTCCCCGCTGTCAGGTGGAGGAATAATTATTTTGCACGTAATAAGGAGGCACTTCCTTGCTGCGGCCGTGGACCTAGCTGTCAGCCTCTCCATGTACAGTCCACGTCCAATGGAAGCCGTTCCTTGACCATGTTGACCACGCTATGCCGAGAGCACCAGGGCGGTGGACGACGGCGAGGCCTAGGAAGGGGACAACGTGGAGCCGGGGAAGACGCGGCAGTGGATGCCCACGCGTAGAGGGGTATGAGGGTTCACTGGTTCGCTGCGGTGTGAGGTTGCCGTCGCCGCAGAATAACAGGGGGTGTGGGTGAGTAGAGGGATGGCCTAGCCAGCAATGGGAGTAGTAGGGGCGGTGAGGCCTCCGCCGCATCGCAGCCGGCCACGGGAGGCAGGAGCACGAGGCACGACCGGCGATTGTTTGGGCGGGTGGAGCAAGAAGACCAGAGGTTGAAGAAGCACTACGGCCGTTGGATGGACATCGTACGGTCACTGGAGCTAGAATCGTGGATATTGACTAAGTTAACAAAGCCCTCCGTCCCCGTCAACTTAGTAGGCCCACAAGTCAGCCTGCCACTATACTATGTCCCAGCTAACAGGGGGAGTATTCATATTTTTGTGTGTAATAAGGAGGCACTTCCTTGCGTGCGAAGATATAGCTGGTGGGTCCGAGCTGTCAGCGGCGGTAACGTTTTTTTTGCGAAATACAGAGGCCCTTTCGATGGGTCCCTGATGTCAGGTGGAGGAATCATTATTTTGCACGTAATAAGGAGGTATTTCCTTGCGTGCGGCCGTGGACCCAGCTGTCGGCCTCTCCACGTACAGTCCACTTCAGATGCATGTTGGTCGTTGACCACGTTGACCAGGCCGCGCCGAGAGCACCAGGACGATGGACAACGACGAGGCCTAGGAAGGGAATGACACAAAGGCAGGGAAGACTCGGCAGTTGTTTCCCACGCAGAATGAGGCAGGGAAGACTGTAGGAGGGTTTACTGGTTCGTCTGTCGTCACCGGAGAATAATAGAAGGTGTGGGTGAGTAGAGGGATGGCTAGGCCAGCGATGGGAATACGGTGGGGCGGTGAGGCCTGCGCGGCAGCACAGCCGGTCGCGGGGAGGAGGGAGCAGGCAGTCCCGCCGGCGCTTGTTTGAGCGGCTGGAGCAGGAAGAGCAGAGATTGAAGAAGCACGACGGCCGTTGGATGGCCATCCAACAGTCACTGCTTGTGCGTCAACCTTTTTTTAGGAAAGCCTCAAATCAGTGGAAAACAGCATACAACCCATCTGCCATTATTTCTAATAATTTACAGCCCATTTGCTAATTATTAAGGTTTTTTTGGAGCCCATATTCTTTTTGTTAGCATTACAGCCCATATTGTGGCCACGGTTAAAAAATTATACGAAATTTTGCATATTTCGGTGCGGTCCGAACTGTTTTTAATCCCGAAATTTCGACTCACATTCAAACTGATTTTAAAAATAAATGTATATCAATATAAAATCCAACAAATTCTCCACGCATAAAAATTAATGTAATTTAAAATCTCGAAATGAAAAAAAGATATTTGAAACTAATTGCCGGTTTGATGTGTTTTAAAAATGTACAACCCATTTCTCATTACTGATAGGCCATTTTCTCGGCCAGCCGAATGAAGCTCTCCTCGTCTTGAAAGATTTGCAGCCCAACAGGCCTGACAAAGCGACTTACTTGGCAAATCACAAAAAAACTGGGTTGTGGCCGTGGACCCAGCTGTCAGTCCATTTGTTTTTTAGTCCATTTGGTGGGCTGGGTGAAACAATGATGTAGCATCTATGCAGCCCGTTTAAATCCCATTTGCATTTTTCTCGAAATCCGCGGACTTGCTGGGCTGGGTGAAAATATCATGTTGGGCTAGACGGAGAAATGTTATAAAAACATAAACACATGATTGCACGTCAGTAAAATCTTTGCAAGCTTATGTACGCAATCACTAGGAGTTAACTTGCCAAGTTATATATAAACAATTATTATTATTATTTTGTAAGAACTTTCAACTTACGAAATAAAATATCATTTTAATTTGATGAGTTAATAGTACGTGGGGTATTATTATTTTTTAGGCTAGACGTGGGACAGTTGAGTTGGTTCTAGGGGAAAGTACTGGGAGAAAACTCAGTTTACATCGAAAAAGAAAGTGGGAGAAAATTCAGAGACCTGCTGGGTCCACCTGAGGAGGGGAATATGTTGGGAGGAAGGAGATTCAAAGCACGGCAGCCGAGTGAACTAGTTTTTTTACGGACAAGTGAACTAGTTTACATACATAAGCAAATAGCCACTAAAAAAGCAATCAGGTTAATGGGTTCTTAAAAGAAATATTTCGGACAAAACAGATAATTACGACACATAGGCTAATGCATGAAACACTCAGATGATAAAGGTGCTTATAAACAGATAAAGTACAACATCTAGACCTTCCTGGCACGCTTGATCATGACGCTGCGGCTGTCCGTGTACTCGTCGGTTACGGGAAGCAGACACGCCCTCATGTCCAAGATCTGCCTGTACATGTCGTAGCATGCGTATGCGTCCTTGGCCGCGTAGGTTATGTAGGCTAGATTCAGAGGTACCTCCCACGTGTTCAGGTCGTCTTCTTTCATGTTGGCGTATCAGGGGTCGATGATGGTCTCAGCGAGGTCAACCACGGAGTCCTTCTCCTGCCCGTTGCTGATGATCTTGTATTGCTTCTGGATGTCGACAAGCTTGTTGCACCAGATGGCCGAATCGTCGCGTTCTTCCTTCTCTCCACCGTAGCGAAGGTGCAGTCGGCGCTGCCGATGAAACGGGCGAATGCTCCAGAACCTGGTGCAGCCATAGGACTGAGGCGAGGCAGAGCTTCACCGAGTCCGTATCGTTGGTGTACATCACATTCAACTTGGTGCAGCCATAGGACTGAACGGCGAACTCAAAGGGGAACTCCTTGCTGAAGTCCATATCCAGCAGGCTCACCCCTCGGATCGCCATTGGAGTCTCTTCGAGTGAACGAGTGTGTAGGCGGCGGCAGCAGTTCGTTTTTCAGCTCTTGGGGAACTGGATTCAACAGTAAGCTGAGTGTGTACAGGCGACAACAGTTACTACCCCTCCCTCGTCCGCTGCACGCCCGGCAGAAGATGCACCCTCGGCCACACGTCGGTTCACGAGCGGGTCTGTATTGGTACTGTAATAACAGGAGTTAGTGGTCACTTTACTTAAATTTAATTAGCTTTAATAGAAATTTGTACTTAAAACAAGCAATGCATTCGCTCGTTCTATCAGTGCCACAGGATCAACATGCACAACAATTAGAATTATTATTCTCAGGACGCACACGATCAGCACATTTGTCGCACTTTCACAAAGATAATACTACCAAGTTTGAACTGTTTGTTATGGTTGTTGTCCTCTGCATCATCATGCCGTGTTTCCCAGCTTGCAAGATTCAGAACCAACAAATAAGATCCAAATAATAAGTACAACAAAGATGCCTACACATCTCATTGATTCCCAGCTTGCAAGATTCAGAACCAACAAATAAGATCCAAATAATAAGTACAACAAAGATGCCTACACATCTCATTGATTCCCAGCTTGCAAGATTCAGAACCAACAAATAAGATTCAAATAATAAGTACAACAAAGATGCCTACACATCTCACTGATTCCCAGCTTGCAAGATTCAGAACCAACCCATTAGAGCCTTTTGATAAAGTGAATATCGGGATTAAATCCATCTTGGCTAGCCATGTCATACAATCGAAGAACTTGGCGAATGCTCTTGACCGTCACAACATCTGTAGTTGAGTATTCCTGTTTGCACAACATGTTTGCACAGCACAAACAAGGAGACAGGAGAGCATGATTTCGCTTTAATAGCGGCCTCCTTGAACTCAACCTCCAGCTCTACTTGGATGAGGTCTGCCTGGAGTTCCATGATTCAATTCATGCGCCTTTTTCTGCAGTTCACCTGAAATGAAGCAAAGATTGCATCATTCAGCTAGCAAGAAGTACTTGCTCTTGTGAGCTGGCAGGTTCTTCTTTAGTAGTTGCACTAAAATTGAGGAACATTAAGGTTGGCTGTCCGGCTCATGTAAGGTGCAACTATAATTTTCTTATCCTTTTGTGCAGTTCCACTAAAATAAAGTGCCATTGTGGTGACAGTGACGGCTCCATCTTGCAAAGGCTAATAAAATGTTGCACGAGATTACCAGCAGAACTTGACGGAGATTTTGGAAACTCCAATCACCATTTTGTGCAGTTCCACCAAAATTGAGAGATGTTGCCCACGTGACATTTTAGTTGAACTGCACAAGACACTCATTCCAAAAAAAGTGTTTTGTGCAGTTCACCAAAAGGTCACAATAGCAACAAGGTGAAATGGATATCCCTATCTGCACAAAAAGATAGAAAGTAAACAGTTGCTGGTCAATAAGAATATACGAAACATATACAAAATGAAAAGAAGCATCTTAATTATGTTCATGGCAATCACGCAAGGACAGTAGAAATTTTAAAACGTCAGCAATGCTTCATGTTACCAGAAGCATTACGATCAACAATGAGATTCCTCAAATATGGGATTACTTTAATGGTGGCATTGCTTGTTTACCAGACACAGTAAATCAACAGCAGCTAAAGAGTTGGTTTAAGGGCATGGGACCGTGGGGACACCAGGACACTCAGCAGCGTAAAGGAGCAACTTACTTATCATACTGGGGAAAACAGCAGGAGTGCCATTGTACTATGTGAGGGCAGCAAATCTAATCCTGGAGACCTTGTACTATGTGAGGGCAGCAAATCTAATCCTGGAGACCTTTTACTATGTGAGGGCAGCAAATCTAATCCTGGAGACCTTTTACTATGTGAGGGCAGCAAATCTAATCCTGAGACCTTTTACTATGTGAGGGCAGCAAATCTAATCCTGGAGACCTTTTACTATGTGATGGCAGCAAATCTAATCCTGGACATACTCTGTTGACTTGTCCACCAGCCGCCACTTTCTATCCTTTTTTCAACCAATAATAGATCTGTTCCTTATCCAGTTTGTACTGCGTTTTCCCATTATTTCCCTTTTCAACCAAGAGACCGGTTGGGTATCCGGTCTCTACTACTTTCACCATATTATTTCCTCTTTGAATCAAGTCCTAGATTCATGCTACAACTTTCCCCCCTTTCTTCGTTGTTTGAACAAAGCCCTAGATTCGAATGCATGAAGTAGCTTTACCTCTAATAATACTAAAAATTTAGGTGGCTTTGGAAGAGCTGATGGGAGTAGAAAAAGATGCACATGCAGACACGTGGGGAGCTGGGGCAGTAGAGCAAGGCCGCTTTCGAAGAACTTATACCTGAGGGTCGCCGGGATGTCGGCGGCGGCAGGTCGGATCTGCGGACAATACGGCAGGGAGGAAGAAGGGTCGGAGGACCTCCCGAGCCGGCCATGTGTCGGAGAGAACGACACGGGCAGAGGATCGGGCCCCTCCGGCAGCTGTGGGTTTCCTCCCTCGGCGGCGATGACCGCGTGAACGATGCACCTTTTAGTCCTCTACACACACCGGCCGAAGGGATCCGGCCGGATCTGTGACCAGCGGTGAGCAGAGAGAAAATGTCGCTACCGCTGTCTTGTTTATATCTGGAGAGGATGAGAGAATGAAGAGAGCAACCCTAGTAAAGCAAGCGCTCAGGCCCCTGCGTCCATATATAGTGGAGTGATTATCTTTTTTCTCTCCACAACAAGCGTTTCAATTTGTGTACGTGGCATTAAAGAAAAGAAACTCTCTATTTAAGGTGACTACTGTACGACTCCTACTTACTACTAGTAGTACTATGGTATTGTTCACTTGTGCTCCCCGCCCCTCCATTCATTGAACAACCCCACGGGTGAATAAACATACAGTAAGTACTGTATTTATATAGAACGAACAAGCTCGAACTATTTTCGCGTAGTTAAAAGTTGAGGGCGGGGCTTTTCCCGGGCAGTACGCGCGGTAGTTTTTGGGTAGGGCCATATGACTATTTTAATTTTTTTAAAAAACTTCGAGACGACCACATAGCATGGAGCCGACCCCAACGATTTTAAGCTTACAGGCATGGTACACGCTATCCTAGACTACTCTACACATGAAACTGCCACACGAGCGTCCGGGCTGCGCTTGGCTCTTCGCCTCTTCGGGAAGTCGAACAATGATGGAATACTACTGCACTGGAGGAGTACTACAGTACGCTTCTGGCCATCTGACACCGATTGAACTGCTGCATGTCCACCGCGTGCGGGAGGGAGAGCGTGTAGCGAAAGCTTCTCCTAGTCTTGCCAGCCACCACGCTCATGGGCGAGGGAGGGACGCTCCTGCCTTTGCGTGTATGACAGGTGGGCCCTACAGGTGTGTGGCCAACCTGTCATACAGCCAAAGGCAGGTGCAGTTAAGTCCGCGAGGGAGAGGATAATCAAACTTCTCGTTGATGTACGAGTTGACGCGACACATCAAAGCACTGCACTCGATATATTTCAATAATTTGCATGTGTGACTCCCAGATGCAGAGGCCGGGGGTCATCACCCTCCTTTTCGAGAAAAACAGACGTGTGTGTGAGAGGACGAGTGCGTGCGTGCACCTCCTCTCTTCCTGTATAACGTACTACTAAACTCAGATTACAAGTTGTTGTGGGTGGCACGATGGTGCATGCGAGAAGTACCGAGAGATAGGTTTAATGCATTAATTGCAATGCATGCATGCATAAAGTACATGCATTGGTCAATTTTCTCTTAATACTTGCATGCAATGATTTAATGCACCTTGGAATCTGAACATGTGTTGGGGAACGACCAAATTGAGCCTTATAAAATGGAAAAACTAAAATTTTGAGATAAGCCCTATAAAACTGAAAAGGAGGGAGTAGAAAAAGAAGTACTCCATCCTGGAATAGTGCCGCACTTCGAAACTAGAACCGTCAATAAATTTTGAGCTTGCGTCTCGTCACATTCCAAATTACTCCACGCTATATTGAATTGCAAACCTATTCACACCAATCACAACCTAAATGGTTTCCCACTTAGGAGCGTATCAGTACTCGGTTATAAATACTAGTATGCCAAGATGACTGCACATTCCTCCTCAACTCCTCATCCACAAAAACAAACAAGTCATTCAGCATCCTTCCCTTGCATCTGCCATGGCCAGCGTGAGTTCTGAGTCGAGAGATTGCCACTAGGGAGAGGCGAGCATGGAAGCAGAAGCACGAGATATGTCCCGCCTCGCTGCGAGAGCAGCCGACATGTCCCGCCGCGTGGAAGTAGCAGCACAGAGGTCCCGCCGCGCCGCTGAAGCAGCACGGAGGTCGTGCCGTGCCGTCGATGCAGCAGACTGGTCTGGCCGCACCGCGGAAGCAGCAGAGATGTCCCCCGCGCCACGAATGCAGCAGAGATGTCCCGGCTCGCCGAGGCAGCCTGGGAAAATTTCTCGCGGGTAGGCGACGACTGTTACAGGCGCATGCATGCGATCGTCCATAGCCAGATGGATCAGATCTCCGGTTCGGCGAGGTTGCAGGACGACATGATAGCCTCGTTTGAACAGGCTACCGGCGTCATCCGGCAACTAAGGGAGGGCAATGAGAGGCTCCGGGCTGAGCGTGACCTGCTGAGGGAGAAGATCGTCCGAAGTGCAGACCAGCAGGAGGAGACCAGTGCCTTGTTGAAGAGGACCGGCATCATCGTCAAGGAACTTATGGACGAGAATGACATGCTCCGCAACGAGCGCCAAAGGCTGGTGGAGGAATCCGTGGATGTTCTCAAGCAGCGTCTTGAGGACACGGAAGAGCTTATCGCCGCTCGCCGCGGAGACTAGTTTCTTGGTTTCTTTTGATGTAATAATCGGTTTAGGATGTGGATTGTGTCGTCGGTTGTGAAATGTTGGGTTCTAGCACGGATGTTTGGCCTTTGTTGTCCTCTTGGGATGTTGCGATTTCAATCTGGTAGCTTTTAGTCCTTCGTGTTAGGCTGGAGTTGTGCTGAACTTCTTGTGAATTGTGGTTCTTTTCAGTAATGAAAATCGAAGGGGCAAGCCCTTCTTTGATAAAAAAATTAATCATCCTTATATATTCATCAGTCTTGCTATAAGTCGCAGTAGATGCTATATAGGTCCGTCGGATCTTACATCAAGATCCGTGCTTTCAGATTTTCTTTTTTCTCTCTTAAATCTCAGTCGAGTGAGACATAGCCACGCCATTAAACAGAGGCTCGGGCGCCATTAATGGAGACCTTGGGAGAGAGGTGGACGGCAGATGGAGGTCAAAGGGCTCTCCTCCCGATAAGCACGCGCAGGGGTCTGATCGCACGCCTCTCGTACTCAAATAGCTACCCTGCACGGCGCCTCCTAGCTAATAAAAAATGGGGACGCGTGGCGGCACGTAAATGGTACTAGTAAGTAGAACGCCCACGGTTTCAATAATACTTGTGTTTCCGATTGTAACGTGACAGCACTTGTTCCAAAATGACTTTGTTGATTGTTAATGTGTGCGCCTTCGCAAATCGGACTGCAAATTTACCACAGCATGTTGGTGCCATGTCATGGCACCAAGCCAAGTTTCATTATTTTCATGCGTGTTTTGGATTTACAGGAATTAAAAAACTAAGTTTCTCAATGTTTCCAACCCAGCCACGACGCCCAGAATTTTGAATTTCATTCCCATTTCTTGCATGGAACCTAGAAATTTACCCGAGGACACACATGTGATTTTTCAACCAACTTTGGTGCACTGGAACATGTGCTTGTATTTCAAATTTGAATTATGCACACAAAGGTGACACGTTCCCTCCCAGAACCACGAGCCTTCTTGAGAGAAGCTCCGATTTGCAAGAAGCTTATACCAAAATTTGTTCCTATTCGGCCAATTTTTTTTACCACGGCATGGTACTACCATGACATGACACCATGCCAAGTTTCATGATTTTAAAACCAAGTTTCTCAATGTTCTCGACCGAGCCACGATGCCCAGATGTTTGAATTTTATTCTCATTTTTTGCATGGGACCTACTCCCTCCTTCCATCTATATAGGGCCTAATGTGTTTTTCAAGACAACCTTTGACTATTGACAAGATTAATAGCACATGAGATGTATACTATGAAAATTATATTATTGGAAGCTCCTTTGACATACAAAATTGAAGGTATGCTTTGTGTAAGTTGCATGTCATATATTATTGCTCTAACGTTTGGTCAAAGTTAGCCTCGAAAAACGCATTAGGACCTATATAGATGGAAGGAGGGAGTAGAAATTCACCCGAGGACACAAATGTGATTTTTCAACCAACTTTGGTGCACGGGAGCATGTGCTTGTAGTTCAAATTTGAATTATGCACATTAAATGACCAAAAACTCAATTAATGTGTAAATAAGGCCAAACGAAGCCGGAATAATTCCAAAATTTAACAGGGCACTCATGTAGTTCTATGTTGCCTTTGTAAATAAACTCAAGGGGGACAATGTATATCGTTTCGCACTCAAAGGTGGCACGTTCCCTCTCAGAACCACGAGCCTTCTTGAGAGAAGCTTCGGTTTGCAAAAGCTTATACCAAAATCTGTTCCTATTCGGCCAATTTTTTTACCACAACATGGTAGTACCATGACATGACATCCATGCCAAGTTTCATGATTTTCAGACGTGTTTTGGATTTACAAGAATTTTAAAACCAAGTTTCTCAATGTTCTCGGCCGAGCCACGATGCCCAGATGTTTTAATTTTATTCTCATTTCTTGCATGGGACCTAGAAATTCACCCGAGGACACAAATGTGATTTTTCAACCAACTTTGGTGCACGAGAGCATGTGCTTGTAGTTCAAATTTGACTTATGCACATTAAATGACCAGAAACTCAATTAATGTATAAAAAACGACAAACGAACCCGGAATAATTCCAAAATTTAACAGGGCACTAATGTAGTTCTATGTTGCCTTTGTTAAGAAACTCAAGGGGGGCAGCGTATATCGTTTCACACTCAAAGGTGGCACGTTCCCTCTTAGAACCACGAGCTTCCAAATCGGCCCAATTTTTTACCACAACATGTTAGTGCCATGACATGACACCATGCCAAGTTTCATGATTTCCAGGCGAGTTTTGGATTTACATGAATTTAAAATCAAAGTTTCTCGATGTTCTCGGCCGAGTCATGACGCCCAGATGTTTGAATTTCATTCTCATTTCTTCCATGGGACCTAGAAATTCAACCAAGGACACACATGTGATTTTTCAACCCACTTTGGTGCACCGGAGCATGTGCATGCAATTCATATTTAGATTATGCACATTAAAAGTCCAGAAACTCAATTAATGTATAAAAAGGCCAAATGAACCCGAAATAATTCCAAAATTTAACAGGGCACTCATATAGTTCTATGTTGCCTCTGTAAATAAAATCAGGGGGGAGGCAGCGTATATCGTTTCGCACACAAAGGTGACACGTTCCCTCTCGGAACCACGAGGCTTGTTGAGAGAATCTCCGGTTTTGCAAGAGGCTTATACCAAAACTTGTCCCAATTCAGCCAAAAATTATACGTATGAAAACAGGGTTTAGATTATCCCAAACATCTCGCTACCTAGACCAATAATGTACTATGATTTGAATTCAACATAAAATGGATACAAATATTTGAATTGGAGAGCGTATGGTACATGTAGTTCATAGTGAAATATGATTACTGCTATATGTATGTTTTTTGTTATCAAGATAATATTTAAATTATTGTATAACTTGACAACAATTGTATTCAAATAAGGAAAATTGATTCAAATTTAGTCCATATGGTAGACGACAATATATATGTTCACATGGTGGAGTAAAATGTTCATATATGATGGAAGATCAAAATGTACGACTACATCAATTATAAACCGCAAGGTCACCTAACGATATATTCGAATTCAACATAATGTGGATTCAAAAATTCAAATTCGAGATCATGGCATCTGTAATCATATAAAAAGGGACATTACTCTTTCTTTGGTGGAAATTGATTTTTTTTTGTTGTTGTTGAGGGAAGTGCGAATCGATTTGGTACTGTGTAGGGTAATCTTGTTCTCCTGATTTTTTTTACATTTTTCTTGTATTTTTTTCAATGGCATCTGTAGCAATATAGTAAAAGGGGACATGACTCTCTTATGCCTTGTATGAATTTTTTTACACGTTAAGTTTGTTCTGCCGAACAAGGAATCCGCACATTGTTATCCCGAAATTTTCAAGCTCGAGTATCTTTTGTCTCACCTGCTTTGAAATTCCCGCTTCTTCAACCCGTGCCGCGCCTTGTTATCCAAAAATTTGGACGCGCGCGAGAACTCGCTCCTCATCCGAAATCGCTCCCGCAGCCCAGACACACGAAATCCCCTTCTACCCCTCAGCCGGAAATGAAGCTCCACGTCGCGGTGTCAAAACTGGTGGGGGTACGCTGGTAACTTACCGTACATTTTGGACAAGCGCTTCCCTATGCTTGCCTTCCCCCTCCCCCTTCGCCCCCCATTCGTACACCGAGGCCGCCAAAACCCACGAAACCCCACGATCCTCCGTCGGCCTCCCGATCGCCGCCCAGCCGGAGACTCTTCCCCGACTACGTCGTCCACCGCAACAGCTCGCCGTCCCTCATCCACCGCACCGGATGAGGATCCGTTGTCGATCTCGTCGTCCCGCCGGATCAGCCGCCCCGTCCTCCACCTCCAAGGAGCTGCCCCGGCGTTCGCCTCGTCTATCGCGCCACCTCAATCCCCACAACACCGTCTTGATCTGCCCCACCGGAACCGCAGCACCCTCACCAATTCCTCCGATGAAGCCGAGGCCAACTCGGTGCCACCAAGGAGGTTCTGCACTCACCGCTGCATTTTATCTTTTATTCGATCTCACGGGGCTGCCGGTGCTCGATACCGAGCAGACATGGCGTGTCTCCATCGACGGCGCCGTCGCCGGCCACATCATCCACGACATCTCTCCCCCATGTCGTTGCTTCCTTGGCGGCGACTTCCACAACGACACTAGCTGCAGCTGCTCCGGCTCTCGCTCTCGCTCGCGCTGCGGCTCTATTCTTACTGTCGGTCGCGCTGCTGCACTGCTCCTGCTTTCGTTCGTGCTGCTGCTCTGCTCTTGCTCTCGCTTGCGCTACTGCTGCTGCACGACCTCCGGCAGCTATAAGAGTTGCTACTTTAGCACTCGCTCGCGGTGCTACTGCACGACTTGCTCTCTGCTAGTGTGTTCCCTGCTCGAGCGTTTGTTGATTTAGATCACTGCTTCTCTGCTACTAGTGCTCGAACGCCCTAAACATCTATTGCAATGCTCTGTTACTAGTTCAATCAGTTTCGACAGTAAAATTCAGTTTCGACTGTGAAGTTCATTTTCTTCAGTTAAGTTCAGATGAGATTCAGAAGGAGCCGACCATGCCTGTTTACCACCTGAGGTGTTTGCTCTAACCTGGCATGCTGATGTTGGTCATATCATGCATATGGCGCCTTGCATTGCTTACATTATACATCGTATATGTCATCAACTTAGTTTAGATTTGCTTTGTGTGAATGCCACCTGTTTGGTTTCTATATCATACTCCCACCATTCCTAAATATTTGTCTTTTTAGAGATTTCAACAAGTGACTACATACGGAACAAAATGAGTGAATCTACACTCTAAAATATATCTATATACATCCGTATGTGGTAGTCCATTTGAAATCTCTAAAAAGACAAATATTTAGGAACAGAGGGAGTATATGGGAATTATGCAATGCCATCTTCTTTAGCCAGGCATCATATACGTGAATCATGCAATGCCATCCTGTTTAGCCAGTCATCGTATATGTGAATTGTATCGTGCCATATTTTTTCCATAATGTATTCTATTTGTCAACAATGTTTATACATTCATCTACTCTTCCTATGCATCAGCCATTTGAGTCGGCCATGGGAAAATCTGGAGTGAAAATAAGGTCTTCTGAGCAGTCAGTGCTACCTGTCGATGCAGATTTCTTGCTGGTTACAGATAGCTCCTCAGAGGAGCATTCAGAGAGAGATGACCAGTCGTATCCCCCCCGAGGTGCATGATCTAACTTGGCTGGGTTATATTGCTCATATCATGCATATGGTGCCTTGCATTGCCATGCCATCTGCTTAGATTAGACATGCTTTGTGTGAATGCCTCCTGTTTGCTTTCTATATCAGATATGTGAATTATGCAATGCCATGTTTTTCAGCCAGTTATCATATATGTGAATTATGCACCGCCATGGAGCCAGACATCATATATGTGAATTATATCATGCCATCTTTTTTTTTCATTACATATTCCATTTGTC
This sequence comes from Triticum aestivum, assembly GCF_018294505.1. Lineage (NCBI taxonomy): Eukaryota > Viridiplantae > Streptophyta > Magnoliopsida > Poales > Poaceae > Triticum > Triticum aestivum. The sequence goes on from NC_057809.1 coordinate 151,325,732, forward strand.
GACAATCTGTGTATATTGAACTACTCTTCATGTGTATCAGCCATTTGAGCCGGTTATGAAAAAATCTGGAGTGAAAACAAGGTCTTCAGAGCAGGCAATGGTACCTGTTAAAGCATATATCTTGATTGTTATAGGGAGTTCCTCAGAGGAGGATTCAGAGATAGATGACCAGTCCTATATCCCACCTGAGGTGTATGCTCTAAGTTGCAATGTTTATATTTCTCATATGATGCATATGGTGTCTTGCATTGCTTAGTTTAGACATCATATGCACAATATTGAATTCTATCTGCTTAGTTTAGAGATCATACATGCGAGTGCCAGCTGCTTAGTATATGGATCAATTATGTCAATTATATCATGCCATCCTATATACTTACACAACATGTATGTGAATTATTTCATCCTAACCTATTTTAGAAAGACATCATATAGTTTTGTCATGTCATCCTATTTAGGTACTCATCATATGTTGAATTATGCCATTATATCCTGTTAAGTTATCCATCATATATCTGAAACTGTGTCATGCTATCCTGTTTAGTTAGGCATGATATATGTGAAATTGTGTCATGTTGTCCTGTTTGGTTAGACAACATATATGTGAATTACCACATCTGTCTACTACAATGTCTGTACGTTCAATTTCTTTTCTTGGTTATCATCCATTTGAATTGGAGGAGGTGATGGCAGTATCTAAGGGAGCAAAAACCCACTCTTCAGACAGTGCTACCCGTCGATGCAGATAGAACCATGGTTGTACTGGCCCACAAACTAGCCCCACCACACATAATCGAGACTCTTCCAGATTGCACACTTACACCGTTGGGCAGAGAACCAGCTACAACCCATATAACCGCAACCCCAGCGGATAGTAACCCACTTATAGTTGACAAAGCACCATGTCCACGACAGAGTAACCCCACACGAGCAGTTTGTAAAGCTACTGCAGTGCCCAAAGCACGAAGACCACCACAACTAACCCAAACTCCATGTTTAAAGCAGAAGAGCAACTGTTCTCAGGTCAGATTCCGTAGCTATGGTCCATACTCCTTTGTTGTTGCATCACTGTATTTACTCATACCAACTACTTTCAAATTTGAAGGATCCAATTGAAACTCCAATGGTGCAACAGGTATGTTTTAAACCTATTTCTTTAACTGGAATGCTGTTCTAACTTCTTGCTCTATGTTGATTTTAGTTTAAGTTGTATAAACAATTATGTTCTCATGTGATGCACATTACAAGTGCTACCAATGGTGTGTAGTTTCTCACACTTATATTCTGTCTATGCTGCTGTGTCTTAAAAATATATGAGTTGAACTGTGTCTCTATCGTGATTAGGGAACATAAACTAGAATGATATGGACAATACAGTCACCATAGTACATAGATATATGTTTGTTTCATGCTGTTATCCTATCCACCTTACTACTGAACCGGTTTACCAAAATGAGTTTCGTATACTACAAGCTAAACCTATGATGTGTCTGCTTATTTCTCTTGTAGTATGCAAAAAGAATATTGGAGAAGAGCACCCCACTATGCAATGGTAGAGAAAGTAATGCAGATAAGGTTCAAGATAGTGAGACAACCTTGTTGGTCTCCAAGAAAGGTGATAAAAACGATCTTGTAGACAGTGAGAAAACCCCACAGTCATGCGTTGATGTAGTGTTCGAGTTACTGGCCAGTACCGCTGGCACAAGCTCTTCGAACTCACTGCAGAATCACTTCGGCTTCTTCAGTCTCAGCTACAAGATGAAAGGCATCATTCAGCTATGTTGCGGCAAGAAGCCGAAGGACTGAGGAAGTCCCTGCAGAATTCAGATGCGTACTTTCTTGTGCAACAGCGAGCGCTGGAGGATTTAAGCGCCAAACAAGAGAAAGTTAATAATCTTGCTAAGCATCTTGCTAGCATTATGGGTACCCAGGATATTGTTTCTTGAACTCTTCTGAAGTGGTTTCAGTTCTGGACTTGTTTTGCTGCGGCGTTTATATGCTGCTTTGTTCCCTATATTTGCTCTGGTGGCGAACTTTGATGCCCAGTGGATGTAATATATGTAATAGCCGTGATAGCCTAGCATAAGTTGCTTGCTTATTTATTTCCTTGTTGTCTTGTTTATTTGTTTGCTTGTAGTCAGTGCAGTTCTTTTTCCGCGGTTTGCTAGTGGCTGCAATAACCTATTTTTTAAAACTAGGCCACAATAACCATGGGCTAATATTTACTGTAGTGACACTGGGCCTCCTACGGGCCATAGAAACAGTGGGCCTTCTACGGGCCGTAGAAACAGTAGGCCTTCTACGGGCCATAGAAACAATGGGCCTTCTACGGGCTGTAGAAACAATGGGCCTTCTACAGGCCGTATCATCAATGGGCCTTATACGGGCCGTATGATCGATTGGCCAAACGTGGGCCAATAACAGGCCACATTATGGCCGTAAACGGGCTAGAGTTGGAATCGTCCGTTCATGGGCCGACCATAATGGGCCATCGTTAATAGGCCATATTTGATGACGCTATGAAAACGGCCCAACGTATTAACGGACCACAAATGGGCCGACTGTAACCACGGGTTGAATTTGGCCCACACGCAGAAAATGACAGTAACGGGCCGTAAGTAAACGAATGCTGGAAATGAGCCCAAGAATAAATGGGCTCTAAGAAGGCCGAAAGATAACATGGGCTGCAAATGGCCCAATGGAATAACGGGCCGTTAATGGGTATAAAGTGATACACTATTCATTACGGGCCAGTTTCACCACGGGCCGTTAATGGGTGTAAAGTGATACACTGTTCATTACGGGCCAGTTTCACCACGGGCCGTTAATAGGCCAAGAGTTACATAGGGCCTCATATGGGCCAAAAGACGTCATGGGCCATACATGGGCCAGAAGTGAAAACGGGCTGGAATCATATTGGATGGCCCAGATGACGCTATTGGGCCTAATTCAGATAGGGAGTAACGGGCCTTGCGTTAGTGGGCTGTAAATGGGCTATATGCGAACATGCCGTTAAACAGGCTTTCCATGGGCCGGCCCGCCACCTTTTGACCAAGTCAAAAGGGCCGGCCTTTTCACAGGAATGGGCCTCTATTGGGCCGTGCCACATGTTGACGTATCATAGGCACCTTCTGTCCAATGAGTGGACAACATCTGTCCCAATGATGAGCCGACACGTGTTTCCTCCAGCCAATGATGATTTTACACGTGGAAAATCCCCATTGGTCGGGGCTGTTAACGGGTTATCGGATCCAAAACCCGACCCGCTTAATGGCATTCTGTTACGGTGGATGCCACGTGTCGGTTACCCTTGACGAAAGCACTTCTGTGACGCACGATTTATCGTCATGGAAGTGCACACTTCCGTGATGATAATTTTGGTAATGTCATGGAACACTTCTACGACAGCACATGTATGACTATCTTGATTCTGTCATAAAATCGTCATGGATGTACATGCATGACAAAAAACGCGACCTACTGTGACAAACACGTATCATCACGGAAGTGTATTTTTTTGTAGTGTCTCAAGGAGATGCAGAAGCTTGCAGGTTGCGTGACCTCGCTGGGGTGCTTCATCTCCAAGCTGGGAGAGCGCGCCCTGCCATTCTTCAAGCTGATGAAGAAGAAAGGCCTGTTCGAGTGGACCCCAGAAGCTGACCAAGCGTTCCAAGACCTCAAGAGATACCCGACCAGTCCTCCGGTGCTGGTGGCGCCTCGCCCTCTTGAGCCCTGGGTGCTTTACCTTCCCGCCACCCCCTACTCCACTGGCGCAACACTAGTGGTGGTTTGGGAAGAGCGCCAGGCCAAGGGGCCGCCGCGCCGCGCTGCACCACCAGCCAAGGCGATACAAGACCCAGAGGGCACCGCAAGGGCTGCAGCAATGCCGATGAGTAACCAGGCCCAACAAGGCTTCGTTCGCGTGCCAGCAGAGGTCCCAGTAGGCGATCAGGCTCTTAAGGTCCCGTCATCTTAGGAGACACCCCACCTTCTGGCAGGCACAGCCCCAACGCTATTGGAAGAGTCGCCGAATGGAACATCGAGCTACAAGCATGTAACGCCCCTGATGCGGCTATATCTCCCACGTGTCGAAGCACGACTTAGAGGCATAACCGCATTGAAAGCAATGTCGCAAGTGAGGTAATCTTCGCAAACAACCCATGTAATACAATAAGGGAAAAGATACATAGTTGGCTTACAATCGCCACTTCACACAAATGCATGAATAAAGCATTACATCAACCAGATACACACAAGGTCCGACTACGGAACCAAAATAAAAGAAGAACCCCAAATGCGACAAGGTCCCCGATCGACCCCAACTGGGCTCCACTACTGATCAACTAGAACGAAACAACACAAAGGACAAGATCTTCATCGAGCTCCTCCTTGAGCTTGGTTGCGTCATCTGCACGGTCTCATCGGCACCTGCAAGCTGGTTTTTGGAAGTATCTGTGAGCCACGGGGACTCAGCAATCTCGCACCCTTGCGATCAAGACTATTTAAGCTTATGGGTAAGGTAAAGGTATGAGGTGGAGCTGCAGCAAGCGACTAGCATATATGGTGGCTAAACATACGCAAAAGAGAGCGAGAAGAGAAGACAAAGCACGATTGGGAAATCTATGATCAAGAAGTGATCCTATAGCAACCTACGCCAAGCATAACTCCAACACCGTGTTCACTTCCCAGACTCCGCCGGAAAGAGACCATCACGGTTACACACGCGGTTGATGCATTTTTAATTAAGGTCAACTTCAGGTTTTCTACAACCGGACATTAACAAATTCCCATCTACCCATAACCGCGGGCACGACTTTCGAAAGTTCAAATCCCTGCAGGGGTGTCCCAACTTAGCCCATCACAAGCTCTCATGGTCAACGAAGGAATAGACCTCCTCCCGAGACATTCCGATCAGACTCGGTATCCTGGTACAACAAGACATTTCGACAGGGTAAAACTAAACCAGCAACACCGCCCGAATGTGCCGACAAATCCCGATAGGAGCTGCACATATCTCTTTCTCAGGGCACACTCAGATTGTCTTAGGTACGGGTAGGCCAGCCCAGAGTTGCCCCTGGTGGTCACCGGCAGCTGACAGGTTGGACCAACACTCAGAGGAGCACTGGCCCGGGGGGGGGGGGTAAAATAATGATGACCCTTGAGTCCGCGAAGCCCAAGGGAAAAAGAGGCTAGGTGGCGAATGGTAAAACCAATGTTGGGCATTGCTAGAAGAGCTTTACTTAAGGCGAACTGTCAAGGGGTTCCCATTATAGCCCAACCGCGTAAGGAACGCAAAATCCGGGAACATAACACCGATATGACGGAAACTAGGGCGGCAAGAGTGGAACAAAACACCAGGCATAAGGCCGAGCCTTCCACCCTTTACCAAGCATATAGATGCATTAATTAAATAAGATATGTTGTGATATCCCGACAAGTAAAACATGTTCCAACAAAGAACAACATCTCCATGTCCCAACAAGGAACAAAACTTCAATCTTCACATGCAACTAACAACGCTATAAGAGGGGCTGAGCAAAGCGGTAACATAGCCAATCAATGGTTTGCTAGGACAAGGTGGGTTAGAGGCTTGGTTCAGCAATATGGGAGGCATGACAAGCAAGTGGTAGGCATCACAACATAGGCATAGCAAAAGAGCGAGCATCTAGCAAAGCAAAGATAGTAGTGATTTCGAGGGTATGATCATCTTGCCTGAAATCCCACAAGGAAGAAGAACGAGTCCATGAAGAAGACAAACGGACGTAGTCGAACGGATCCTCACAAACGCGACGTTACCGGAACCAACCCGAAGAAGCAAACACCGGAAAGAAGCAAACAACATAGTAAACAACCATCACATAAACATGGCATGATGCACAACCAAGTATGATGCATGTCCGGGTTAAATATGCATGGCATGGCAAGATGCACAAACAATCCTACAAATTAAGTGGAGCTCAATATGCAATGAGTTGCATATTGACAAAACACCACATCAATTATTTAGTTCTCTCCCATTTAAGTACACAACAATAATAAATGCTGGTTAACATGGCAAGAGGTGAAGCATGATGAAACTATCTAATCTAGGCAAGTTTAAATGAGGCTGGAACAACAAAACAACGAGTCCAGAAACTCCTCATATGCATGTTTTAAGGTTTGGTACTGTTCTGCCCTAAACCATATTTTATAGTTATTAAACATGCAAGATGATGCCACCATGTTAAACTAGGCATTCTTCTACCCCATTTACATATAAAGTTTGTTAGATTTGGAGCTACGGTTGAATAGTTATGAATTAAATCATTTTAACATGGCATATGAGCAAAATTAAACAAACAACATTTTAAACATTTCAAACATGCATGAAAGTGGAATATTATTCATCTACACATAATTTTAAGCAAGTTTCATATATAATTTATTTAGATCCGATGCACGGTTGTGGAGTTATTATATGCATGAACCTAAAGGGTTTTTCTGCAAATCTGTAAAACACTGGATAAATAGATAAATTCGCAGCAGGAAAAAAAGACACCTCGGGCCGAAACTGTTGGCCCAACAATAGGAAAAAAAACAGAGGGGCTGCTCACTTTGGGCTGAGGCCCAGTTTGTGGAGGAGGAAGCTGGGCCGCGGGGCTTGCGGCTGGGCCGGTCGCTGCCAGGCTGATGAGGCTCCCTGGGCCTTGGAGGGCAGGGCCGGTCGATCTGGAATCGGTAAACGAAGGACAGGGATGCTCCTCCTACTCGAAGCAGAGGCGGGAACAGGCGTGGCGGCGGCGGTGGTCCGGCGAGGACGTCGACGGGGCAAGGCGGGGAAGGCCGGGAACGAGCAGATCGGCGCGTGGGGAGCTCGGATCCGGCACCGGACGCGGTCAACGGTGACGGGCGAGGCCGAGGAGGCTGGCGACGAGCTCGGCGGTGGCTCCTGCAAAAATGGCAGCAGCGCATGGCTTAGAGTAGAGGAAGAGCAAGGGAGAAAGGAGATGGGGAAGGAGCAGGGCGGCGTGAACGGCCTGTTGGTGCTCGTCGGCGGTGTCTCAGGTGGCCGGCGAAGCGAGGCAAATCGAGACGGCGGCGGGGCTCTGGATAGAGGGGCTCCTCCCCTCGAACCAGATCGGGAGCAAGGAAGCGGGAGGTGCTCAGGCCCTGGATGGGCTCGGGCGGGCCCCGCACGGGCCTGAGCGGGCCACGGTGGATGGGGGCGCTGGAGGGGTGACGTGGCGCATCATGGATGGCCAGGAGCGGCGGCGCTGGCGGCTTCTACCCTCAGGGACGGTGCCAAGTGGCGGAGAAGGGACGGCCGGTGCTGAAAACGAGGTGGGAGGTGGCGGCTGAGGGTAGGGGGAGGCTAGGTTGCCTGAAATGGACAAGGGGGTATCCATATATAGCAAAAGAGCTAGGGTTAGGGGATTTAGGGGGGTTTTTGGACCCTCCGATCGCGATCCGATGGCTCCGGTCGGAGTGGGGTTTGGTGGGCTGTGAAGAGGAGGTTGGGCTGAGATGAGAGGGAAGGAGTGCAGCCCGGCAACTGTTTCCGGAGACCGAAAACGTCCGACGTTAGACCGGCTATACTGCCTCTATAGTTAAACGTTGTGGCGTCAAACGAGCTTCGAATGCGATGAAACTTGGCGGGCGACCTACTAACAACATAACAACAGTGCACGCCAACTTTCAACCCATTCCGAGAACATTTTCCGGCCACTTATAAAATAATATTTTGGACATGCCGCGGGCGCGTGCAAGTGTCTCTGGGCTCAGAACGGACAACGGAAGGAACTGGGAAACCCGGACGGATGCAAGTTTTGAAAACATGATGATGCAATGCACATGATGACATGACAAGATGCAACACGCAAGCGAATGACATGGCAACGACGGCGAATAACTGTACGACACCTAGCACATCGGTCTCGGGGCGTTACAAAGCATTCTGGCTGGAGTTCAACACAACTATGTTCATCAAGGGGGCCGCGCTCGCCGACTTTGTGGTAGAATGGAGTGACGCCCTGGGGTTTGAAGTAGGCGAGGACCGATCCCTCTCGCCAGGAAGTGAAGCACCATATGGATGGGTCATGTACTTCGATGGCGCGTTCACATGCCAGGGCGCGGGGGCTGGAGAAATACTCATCTCGCCCACTCAGGACAAGCTTTATTACGCCATGCAGCTCTGCTTCCAGCAGGGCGAGAAGGTCTCCAACAACATCGCGGAGTACGAGGGCCTCATCGCTGGCCTCAAGGCCGCAGTGGCCTTGGGGGTGAAGCGCCTCACCATCAGGGGCAACTCGCAGCTCCTCGTCAACTTCTCCAATAAGGTATACGAGCCGAAGGACGAGCACATGGAAGCATACCTCGCGGAGGTATGTAAAATGGAAAAGCATTTCTTGGGTCTAGAGTTGCAGCACGTGCCCCGTGGCACCAACAAGGAGGCTGATGACATCACCAAAAGGACGTCCAAGCGACAACCACAAGGGCCTGGTGTCTTTGAGGAGCGGTTCTTCAAGCCGTCGGCAGCACCTCCACTTTCGGGGCCGGCGCCGCCTTGAGAGGAGCTCCCTCAACCACCAGCCTCGGGAGCCCCGGCCTGCGCCGCGGCCTCGGGAGCGCGCCTGCTCCTGGCACTCGTGCGTCGGGAGGGGAGCTGGACCAAGGAGCTCAAGGAATACCTGACACAAGGGATGCTGCCGGAGAAGGAGGAGGACGCGGAGCGCGTGGCCCGACAGGCTACTGCATACTGCATCCATGACGATGAGTTATACAGGAAGTGGCCAAATGATGTTTCCTTATGATGCCTCTCCAAGGGACAGGGAAACGAGCTGCTGGCTGACATACATGACGGAGACTGTGGGCACCACTCATCATCACGAACCCTCGTCGGCAAGGCGGTCCGCAGCGGGTTCTACTGGCCTACGACACTCAGTGATGCGACCAAGCTGGTGAAGTCCTGCGAGGCCTGCCAATTCCACGCCAAGCAGATCCATCAGCCAGCTTAGGCCCTCCAGACCATCCCGCTCTTGTGCCCGTTCGTAGTCTGGGCGCTGGATATCTTAGGCCCGTTCCCTCAAGCGCCTCAGGGCAACCGCTACCTCTACGTCGCCATCAACAAGTTCACCAAATGGGCGGAGGTAGAAGCTGTCCGCAGCATCCCGGCTGGATCTGCGGTCAAGTTCATCAAGGGTCTCGTGAGCCGGTTCGGGGTCCCTAATCGCATCATCATCAACAACGGCTCGCAGTTCACTAGCAATCTCTTCAAGACATATTGTGCTAACCTTGGAATGCAGATCTGCTATGCCTTGGTGGCACACCCTAGGAGCAATGGTCAAGCCAAACGGGCCAACGCGGAGGTCCTGAGGGGCCTCAAGACCAGGACCTTCAAGAAGAAGCTCGAGGCCTGCAATAGGGGCTGGCACGACGAGCTCCAGTCTGTGCTATGGTCCATCTGCACCACCGCCACCAAGCCAACAGGCGAAACCCCGTTCTTTCTCGTCTATAGAGCAGAAGCGGTTCTCCCTCATGAGGTCAAGCATCGCTCCGCGTGGGTCTTGGCGTTTGATGAGACGCAACAGGATGCCATGCAGAGGATGGGCCTTGTGCTGGGGGAGGAACGCCACCGTGAAGCCTCGCTCCGAGCGACGGTACCACTGTCGCAGCGTCCACTCCAGGACGCTCGAGGTGGGTGATCTTGTCCTGAGGCGGGTGCTCTCCAGGGAAGGGCTTCACAAGCTATCGCCCATGTGGGAGGGCCCATTTAGGATCGCCTGTATCTTCAAGCCTGGCGCCGCGCGCCTGGAGATGTAGGACGGGATCCCCATCCAGAATGGCTGGAACATCCAGCACCTCCAGAGGTTCTGCCCATGAAGCAAGGCCCGGTGCCTGTGAAGCAAGGCCCCATGCCTATGAAGGTCTCCGCTCGTGACACTCTCACATAATAATGAGTGGGGCTGTACACGCCCCAGAGTCTTAGGAGTGCCGCCCTCGGGCCTCGGTGGCTCCCTCCCATGTCCTAGTGGCAGCACTTAGCTCCGCGCTGGTGAGAACACTAGACTAGGTGCTGGACATGGCTTTTCATAAGCTTTCTGTAGTTGGCTTGCCCCTTTTCTTAATGGAAATTCGCATTCTGGTTTTTCTTGTCGCCTTGGTTCGGTTGCCTCTTCCTCTGTTCTTCCCTCGGTTCTTTGTTTTGGTCCATGCTCTCCCTCGCATGCCTCGCGAGGGGGTTGGACAGGTGCCCTCGTGAGCATTTTTTCCTGTTCTTCGCGAGGCACACACTAGTAGAAAACAGGGCTATGGTCCAGGCCGGGTCAGCCCATTAGTCCCGGTTCAGTCTAGAACCGGGACCAATGTGGGCATTGGTCCCGGTTCGTGAGCCCAGGGGGCCGGCCGGGCCATGTGGGCCATTGGTCCCGGTTCATCTGGACCTTTTGGTCCCGGTTGGTGGGATGAACCAGGACCAATGGGCCTCGCTCCTGGCCCACCACCTTTGGTCCCGGTTGGTGGCTTGAACCGGGACCAAAGGCACCCCTTTAGTCCCGGCTCATGTCACCAACCGGGACCAATGAGGTGCCTATATATACCCCCTCGCGTAAGAGTAGAGCCCACTGCTCTATTTTTTCTGGCCGAGGGGGAGAGGGCTTTGTGGTGCTCTAGCTCACCTCCTATGCACATGAGGTGTTCGATGGAATGCCCGAGCCACACTACTTAAGCTTTCTCCTCTCGAAGCTCGACCTCCAAGCTCCATTTTCCTCGAGATTTGTCTAGATTTAGCGGCCCGTCACGCCCTGTCCCCGTCTTCACCGCCGTCGATCACCCGCGCCGATCTCATCACCGACACCACGGTGGTGAGCCTCTTGTTCTTATCTTCTTTCTGAAAGGAAAAATATTCTTACTTGTATGTTTAGATAGATACTTGTATCATTCTCTTACATTTATTATTGCATCTTATATAGTGCGATGGTTTTGGTATCCGCCCCCGTCGGCCCTTGTCTTGTCTATGATTCGGATGTGGTATGTATATTATCTTTATAACTATTGGTTCATTTATTGTTTATGAAAATTATGCCGACCAACGTGACATAGATTTTATTTATCTAGGATGTATGTGAATCAGAAATGCCAACCGACCCTATTGTCGAGAGGTTAAATTTAGTTGAAGAAGAAAACAATTTGTTGAAGGAAAAAATAAAAAAAATTGAGGAGGAGAAGATGATATTGGAGTTGCATGTTGCAGATGTCGTCGATGATCACAAGACTGCCAATCTTCTTTGAATGCCTGCTCAGTATGAAGGTCACGACTGGCTTCTCGTCGAATATAAAGGGAATAATAAATATGCCAGAGAAAAAGTTTCAGAACCTAAAGTCTCATGACTGCCATGTGATTATGACGCAACTGCTTCCGGTTGCATTGAGGGGGCTTCTACCGGAAAACGTCCGATTAGCCATTGTGAAGCTATGTGCATTCCTTAATGCAATCTCTCAGAAGGTGATTGATCCAGAAATCGTACCAAGGCTAAGGAGTGATGTGGCGCAATGTCTTGTCAGTTTCGAGCTGGTGTTCCCACCATCCTTCTTCAATATCATGATGCACGTCCTAGTTCATCTAGTCGACGAGATTGTCATCCTGGGGCCCGTATTTCTACACAATATGTTCCCCTTTGAGAGGTTCATGGGAATCCTAAAGAAATATGTCCGTAATCGCGCTAGGCCAGAAGGAAGCATCTCCATGGGCCATCAAACAGAGGATGTTATCGGGTTTTGTGTTGACTTCATTCCTGGCCTTAACAAGATAGGTCTCCCTAATTCACGGTATGAGGGGAGACTGACTGGAAAAGGCACTCTTGGAAGAGACTCAATAATATGCAGGGACGGATATTCTTGGTCTCAAGCACACTACACAGTTCTACAGAACTCTACCTTGGTGACCCTGTATGTCGATGAACACAAGAACAGTCTGCGCTCCAAACACCCGGAGCAGTGCGACGACTGGATTACATGTGAACACATCAGGACTTTCAGCAGTTGGTTGGAAACACGTCTCAGAGGTGACAACACTGTTTGTGATGAGTTGTACTTGTTGTCCAGGGGAGCATCATTGACTGTATTGACTTACAAAGGATACGAGATAAATGGGAATACATTTTACACGATCGCCCAAGATCAAAAGAGCACCAACCAAAACAGCGGTGTCCGCTTTGATGCAGCAACCGAGAGCGGAAAGGATACATATTATGGTTACATAGTGGACATATGGGAACTTGACTATGGACCTGATTTTAAGGTCCCGTTGTTTAAGTGCAAATGGGTCAATCTGTTAGGCGGCGGGGTACAGGTAGACCCACAGTACGGAATGACAACAGTGGATCTGAAAAATCTTGGGTACACTAACGAACCGTTCGTCCTAGCCAATGATGTGGCACAGGTTATCTATGTGAAGGACATGTCTACCAAACCAAGAAAAAGAAAAGATAAGGAAGCGAATACATCATACGATGAGCCAAAGTGCCACATAGTTCTTTCAGGAAAAAGGGACATCCTGGGAGTGGACGGCAAGACAGACATGTCTGAAGATTATGAAAAGTTTCATGAAATTCCTTCCTTCAATGTCAAGGCTGACCCAAGCATCCTGATAAACAATGAAGATTATCCATGGTTACGGCGCAATAAGCAAATGACACAAGCGAAGAAAAAGTGAAGACTTTCTCCCGCAACTATTATGATGATACCATGCCAAATTTGTAACAGACGAGTATGCTATGCCAACTTTTTCAGAGTTCATTTGAAAACTATGAATTTAGGTCGAATTTTCTCTATAGGTGCATCTATGTTCAAGTTTTAACTATTCAAATTTGAAAACTAATGGCACTAACAGAAAGTTTATATTTTTTCTAAAACTAATGGAACTAACGGAAAGTTTATAATTTTGCTGACCTAAAAGCAAAAAGAATTAAAAAATAAAGCAAAAAACAAAAGAAAATAAATAATACAGAAAACAAAACAAAAAAACTGGAAATAAAAATAAAAATAGCAACAATAAGTATTTTGTTGTAAGTAGAAACAAAATAAAATAAATAAAGCAACAAAGAAAACAAAAAAACTAAAAAGCAAAAAGAATTAAAAAATAAAGCAAAAAACAAAAGTTTATAATTTTTCTAAAACTAAAGGCAAAAAGAATTAAAAAAGAAAGTTTATAATTTTTCTAACAGAAAGTTTATAATTTTTCTAAAACTAAAAGCAAAAAGAATTAAAAAATAAAGAAAAAAACCAAAAGAAATAAATAATGCAGAAAACAAAACAAAAAAACTGGAAAAAATAGGGCTCACCCCTATAATATTTGTTATGACTAACTAAAATTACCAAATTGAGTATAATGATAAAACATAGTAATATTAAATAGCAGGAAAAAGATTGACTCAAAAATCAATTTTTATAGTAAAGTTATTCATAAACTAGTGATTCACACAAATTTAAAAAAAAATCAAATTTAAACTATTCAAATTTTAAAACTAATGGCACTAACAGAAAGTTTATAATTTTTGTGACCTAAAATAAAAAAGAAATCACTACAAAACTATAAGTATTTAGTTCTAAGTAGAAACAAAAAAACAAAAAAACAAAAAAGTGCCACCTACTGGGCCCCCACGGCCTGAATACGACTAGAAACCCTACCATGGGCCAGGATTCAGGCCCGCGGGAGGCCCAGTAGGCCTACAGGCACAGATTGCAGTGTTAGGCCCGAAAGCCTGCTTTAGAGAGGAGCTCGAGAGGGAAAGCGCACCGCACCTTATAAACAAGTGCGCCTCCCTCTCAACTAGCGAGGTGGGACTAAATATTTGGGTTCGGGGCAGCACAGGCCTTTGGTCCCGGTTGGTGGCACCAACCGGGGCTAAAGGGCGGCATTAGTCCCTGTTCGTGCTACGACCCGGGACTAATGCCCCCCTTTAGTCCCGGTTGGTGCCACCAACCGGGACCAAAGGGCGGGAAGCGGCGGCCTTTGGTCCCGGTTGGTGGCACCAACCGGGACTAAAGTGGGCATTAGTCTCGGGTCGTAGCACGAACCGGGACCAATGCTCTTGCTATATATACAGCACTTTGCAGTTTTCGCCAAAATCCATCTGTTTCTTCTCGCCCCGACGCCTTCTGCTCCTCGTCGCCGTCGCCGCCGAGCCCTGCCCCGACGCCGTCAGGCTGGTCCACCTCGCTGTCGCCGCCGCCGAGCCACTGCCCCGACACCGTCGCCGCGCCCGCCGCCCCTGCCGGCCCCGACACCATCGCCGTCGCCGCGCGCGCCGCCCCTTCCCCGACCCCGTCGTCGTCACTGCACACACCGCCCCTTCCCTGACCCCGTCGCCGTCGCCGCGCGCGCCGCCCCTTCCCCAACCCCGTCGCCGTCGCCCCGACCACACGCCGCCACCTTGGGTCCGGCCGCCGGCGCCCTTTCCTCTTATTTTTTCATTATTATAAAAATGTGCATATATTTATATGTTCTCTGTGTATATATGTTCATATATGCAAAAGTTAGATTTTAGAAGAACTTTATATATGCAAAAATTTATACATATATGCAAGTATATATGTATTTTATATATGCAAAAATTTATATATCTAGCTAGGAAGAAGGAAGAAAGGAAGAAGAAGAAAAACTTATATATGAGAAATGTATGTATGTATATATGAGAAATGTATGTATGTATGTATAGATGTATGTATGTGGATACATGAGGGGGGTCGATATACCCCCTCTCCGATAGCATTTTTGTGCATTTTAGGTTAGTGTATATATATGTTGATGTATATATGCAAAAGATAGATTTTTAGAAAAAATACTATTTTTTTTCTGTTGATGATATGATGATGTTTTTTTCATATATGCATTTTTTCATATATGTATTAATTTTTTAAGTTGTTAGTAGATATCGATTTTAGGTTAGTGCATTTTATCACTGATTTTAGGTTAGTTGATTGGTTTAGTGCATTTTATGTTTGTTGCATTTTAGGTTAGTGCATTTTATGTTAGTGGAGAGGAAAAAGTAAAATAAGGAAAAGGAAAATAAGTAGAGAAAGAAGGAGAAGAAGAAGGAGAAGACGAGGAGAGGAAGAAGAGGAAGAAGAAGAAAAAAGAGGAGAAGAATAAGGAATAGAGGAGCTTCTTCTCCTTTTTTTATCCTCCTTTTTTTCTTCTTCTTCTTCTTAATTTTTATCGGGAACGAGGGTGTCGAGGATCACCGAGGGGTCGAGGGTCGGGAACTAGGGTAGAGGGTCGAGGGTCGTTAAGGGGTCAAGGGTCGAGGGTTTCAGGGTCGAGGGTTCGAGGGTTCTATAGGGTCGAGGGTCGAGGGTTCTAGGGTCGTCTAGGGGTCGAGGGTTCTAGGGTCGTCGAGGGTTCGAGGGGTCGAGGATCGCCGAGGGGTCGAGAGAGGTTTCCTAGTGTCAAAGTATTGAAGAAATCCATGGCTTCATCATTAGCCAGAAGTAACCAGGGCATGACGAAGTCCTCCAAAATTATTTTGGAATGGTGTCCCGGATAGGATAATTTGCCTTTTTGTATGAATTTCAGCAAAGGCCTTCCAAATAACGATATTTGGAAGGTTCTTGCTGAACTTTGTACCAAAAAGCGAATTATCCTATCTAGGACTCCGTTCCAAAATAACTTTGGAGAGCTTCGTACCATCATGCACATGTTACTTTCGCCTAATGATGAAGACATGGTTTTGTTGAATCCTTTGACACTACACAACCTCCCGACCCCTCGGTGATCCTCTCGAACATGAGAGGAAGAAGAGGATCACCGAGGGGTCGAGGGTTCCAGGGTCGTCGAGGGTTCGAGGGGTCGAGGATCGCCGAGGTGTCGAGAGAGGTTTGCTAGTGTCAAAGTATTGAAGAAATCCATGGCTTCATCATTAGCCAGAAGTAACCAGGGCATGACGAAGTCCTCCAAAATTATTTTGGAATGGTGTCCCGGATAGGATAATTTGCCTTCTTGTATGAATTTCAGCAAAGGCCTTCCAAATAACGATATTTGGAAGGTTCTTGCTGAACTTTGTACCAAAAAGCGAATTATCCTATCTAGGACTCCGTTCCAAAATAACTTTGGAGAGCTTCGTACCATCATGCACATGTTACTTTCGCCTAATGATGAAGACATGGTTTTGTTGAATCCTTTGACACTACGCAACCTCCCGACCCCTCGGCGATGCTCTCGAACATGAGAGGAAGAAGAGGATAAAAAAGAAGAGGAAGAAGAAAAAAAAGAGGAGAAGAAAGAATAGAGGAGTTCTTCTCCTCTATTCTTTCTTCTCCTCTTTTTTTTCTTCTTCTTCCTCTTCTTTTTATCAGGAACGAGGGTCGTCGAGGGACATAGATGTAGTGTCGTCGTTGTCGATATATACCCCCTCCCGATAGCTTACTATGATTAGGTAGCTAGTTCTACGTTTGGCACTAATATATCCATCTGTCATGTTTGAATAATAATTGCCATGTTGTAAATATTTGTAGAAACTATGGACACCGCCCTAGACGACACCGCAAAAGAAGCGTTGTTGAGGGACATAATCGCAGAAGGAAGTGATGCCGTCTCGTTGTTTCTCAACGAAACCGATGATCTGGAAGGAGAGGGTGAACAAGCTGGCTACGGTGACCTAATGCCGGTGCAAGAAGAAGAACATGAGGACGGCTCCGGTGACCCAATGCCGGTGCAAGAAGGAGACCGTGATGACGGCTCCGGTGACCGAACCAAGTCCGGCCAGGTATATATATTAGTTAAGCCTGTGCTGACTAGCTGATTAATGCATTCATTGTTTTGGTATGTACACATATTAATTAAGTCTTTGTTCTTTTTTCTAGCCCTCCGGATCGAGCACAACTTCGGTAAAGTGACGAGGCCCGAAGAAAAAGTTAAGCTCGGATGAAAAGTTTGAGATCATAGCAATCGCGCCCAACGGCCAACCGATTGAACCCCTCTAGACAAAGAGCGCATTTGTTGCTCAGTGCGGGGTTCTGGTTAGGGACAAGATCCCGATAAGCATCCAGCAATGGTTTAAGCCAGCTACAGAAGACCCTGAGGTGTCTTATGTCAATGATATGCAGAAAAATGATCTTTGGACTGAGCTGAAGTCAAATTTCACCCTACCGCCAGAGGATAATCCAGAGAACCCAGTTAAAGAGCGATTAATCAAGTCTTTTGCTCTTAAGAGGATGGCACAACTATTCAGGAGGTGGAAGAAAGAGCTGAATAAGTTTGTCGAACATAATGAGACACCAGAATTCAAGGGCAGATATGAGAAGATCAGAGATCACTGGCCCACATTTGTGGCCCACAAGACATCGGAAAAGAGTAAGAAGATGTCGGCGACAAACAAGCAAAATGCTGCGAAGAAGATGCTTCACCATTGCACGGGGTCAGGTGGCTACCTCGTAGCCCGGCCTAAGTGGGCCAAGACTGAGAATGATCTAGTTGATAAAGGGATCGAACCAGAGACAATTAGCTGGCCAGACCGTTGCCGGACTTGGTTCTTCGGGGCTGGCGGAACCTTGGACCCTGTAACAGGGAAGTGCATTTGGACGAACGATCAAATGGACATACCAGTCAGGAAGCTTAAGCAGTATATTGAAGCAGCGCAGCAAGGGAAGTTCTTTCCAGACAGAGAGACGACGAGCTCACAATGGCCCTTGGGAATCCTGAGCACCCTGGATGGACACGAGGCACGCCAGGCTCCATTCCATGGAAGGTTGGGTTTCCGAACGCAGGCGGTTACAAATCCCATGAGAGGAGGAAAAAAGTGCAGCAGACCCAAATGCAGGCGCTGCAAGCAAGGGTAGACGCGATAGAGGAACGAGAAGCAAATCATAGCAAACGTACTGCCGAAGCCTCCCCCGAAGCTACCCCGCCATCTCAGCGCCGAAGCAGCGTGGCTTCCACTGAGCTGCTTGAGCCGGAGCATGCCTTGATGGCTCCTGCCAGCTATCCCGTGGATGCTATCACGGAGTCTCAAAATTTCCACCTTATGACGCAATGGATGAATTTGAAGGTCAAGGCGGCTGTTGGCTCTGTTTATCCTACTGAACCCGGCGCAACTTTTCACTGCCGGCCGATTCCAGAAGGATATGCTAGGGTGATGGTGGATGAAATAACAGAGGGATTTGGGGACCTCCAGCTTGACCACCCTACCGGTGAAGGGGAGACTCGGCTGGGGTCTACTCTGAAGACTCCATGCCTATGACGGAAGGAGCTCATCAACCTTCCGAACTGGACGCCTCCTCCTCCTCCTCCTCCTCCTCCGGCGAGTCAGGGCACTCCGCCTCCTCCATCGCCTCCTCCTCCGGCGAGTGACGATCAGGGCCCTCGGCCAGCTCCTTCTACGGTGCGTGGCGGCACTCTGCCTCCTTCTCCGCCTGCGCCGACGCGCCCGAGCAGCCAGCCTCCTCCTTCTCCGCCTCGTCAACAAGGGCGGAAGAGACCTGCCGCCGCTCCAGCTGCTCCGGCGTGTCGTAGTCCTTCTCCTCCGCCTCGTAAGCAAGTAAAGAAGACAACCACTCTGTCTGCTCGGTCGGCGTCTAGCAGTACAACCAGAGGCGGGAGGACATACATATTCGGTCCTTCTCTGAAGACTCCAGAGAAGTTACCATATGAGAGGACCCCGGAGGAGAACGCCGAGATCACGCGAACCGAAGTGGATGACTGGTTTCAAGGGTTGAGAGCAAAGAGACATCCACCTCCGGAGGAGAAGGTAGATCCGGTGAAAGTGAAGCGCACTCTGGCTGCCCTGGCAAAACCACCCAAGTCTCCGCCGAAAGGCAACTATGAGCACATTATTGCAAAGACATGGGCCGAAGTGGAGCGGTCGGGAAGTACGGTCAGTGATCAAAGGCTGAAAGAACGGCGAGCAGCTGGGAAACAAATTGCCCAGCTCGGCGAACAAGCGAAGCAATCGTGCCCCCCCCCTCAAGGTGCCTAGCGACATCGTCGATCCGAGGATGGTGCCCGGTTATGGCAATGTTGACGATTACCTGCCCGACGATGTACATTATGATACCATGGAGGTGCAGATACACAGATACGAGTACGGGAAGCCTCTCATTAAAGATGAAAAATCTTTAACAACGATGATGCGAAGATTACATGATTGGTACTTGAAAATCTGCAGAGAGTCTGGGGGGAGGAGTACTTTGTATGCGAGAGTTAAACCGGAGCATGACCTCGTTGGAATTGAACTGTTGCCCATTCCATTTGAGGAGTTCTATCAGTTTTTCAATCAATTGGCCCTCGATAAAACAACGATCACCTGCTACTGTCTGTAAGTACTACTACTTCTGTCATTAACTCTCTCTATATAGCTCATCTCTTTCATTGCACATATTTATAATTATCCTCACTATATTATGCAGAATGAAGATCGCCGAATTGAAGAAAAGACAAATTGGTGATATTGGGTTCATTAACACATATCTCATAGATGCAACTGAGGTTCAACATCGTCCCGGAGATACCGAGGCCAACTTGCGACGATCATTAAAAAATGAAAACAAAGATATAATACTCTTTCCTTACAACTTCAAGTGAGTGTTACTGTCTTGTGCATATTCGGTTTCCCTTATATGTTAGTCCAGGTTATAGTAATGTAATTGATGAGTTATGCATGCGTGTGCAGTTTCCACTATATTCTCCTAGAGATTAGGCTTGAGCAGGGAGTAGTAACCGTCTTGGACTCTAAACGAAAAGATCCCCAGGAGTATGCGGACATGACTAAAATCCTCAAGAAGTAAGTTAAATCGATCATTATCCACCATATCAGCAACTTTGTTCATTTCCTGATATCAAGTAATTGTTTTCTTTGTCCAACAGGGTTTGGAGAAAATTCACCAAAACAGTTCCGGGACTGCCGAAGGAGCTGGAATTTAGACACCCGAAAGTAAGTACTATAGTAGCATGTTCCGCGCATCTCCTAGTGATTCAAGCGCTAGTTTCATCAATACCATTTAGCATTCTTGCTTATCAGTTTGATTGACCTCTATTTCTTGTAAAGTGGTTGTGGCAGGAAAAAGGGAATGATTTCTGTGGATACTACGTCTGCGAGTCCATCCGCCACACGACCTGTGAGCGGGGCGGGTACTCTGATGAACAATATGAAGTACGTAAATAACAACATTCACAATTTTATTTTATTACCATCATTTGTATTGAGTTTCATTCATTCATATATATATGTATTGACCCCCTTCTTCAAATTAGATGTTTCGGAAGTGGGATGAACTCCTAGCACCAGCTCGCATGCGAGCAATTCAAGAGGAATTGGCAGCATTCTTTCTTGACCAAGTGATCGCTGAAGACGGAGAATACTATGTGGACCATGAGTCTGTATGATTATATTTGTAAGAGATAATTATTGTATATATGTAGCCGGTAGTGTCGGATAGATATACGAGAACTTGTTGTTCGACCAATCTCTCGGAGAAGGAGAGGTGATCGATATCACTTCTCTCTGTATGCATATATGTTCATGACGATCTTCTGTTTCCTTCGTTTGCTTACTAGCTAACTAGCGTGTCTAGTCCTCTCTATACGTATGTATAGTACGTAGCATCGACCAAGCATGGACGTAAGAGAGGACACTTCTCTCTATTAATTATAGCTAGCTAACACAATATATGAAACACCTAAATTAACCCCCCAAAAACCCCAACCCCCCCTTTCAAAAAAACAAAAACCCCAGCCACAGAAATGCTGACGCGTGGATGCCTATTGGTCCCGGTTGGTGCCACCAACCGGGACCAAAGGGTCTCCTGCCTGGGCTCTGCGCACTGCCCCCGTGGAGGCCCATCAGTTCCGGCTCTGGATTGAACCGGGACTAAAGGTACAGGGCATTAGTACCGACACTTTAGCCCCGGTTCAGGAACCGGGACTAAAGGCCCTTACGAACCGGGACTATAGGCCCTTTTTCTACCAGTGCACCCTCGCCCGAGCCCGCAAGCTTGTGTACCTCTCTCAAATCCGTGCCCCTCGGGTACCGCGAGGCGAAGTGCTGGGCCATGGCCGGCTGCTCCTACGACCATGATTCGGAAGAATAAGAGTTTCCTAACGATTTTTTGCAGTCCCTAGACGCATCCCGAGCAAAGGAGGCCTCGCCAGGTACTGGGAAACGTGTGCCTCACGAGGCGGAAACTACTTCATACACATCAAGCTAAGTTATCTCTACACGCCTACATAAAACGCCGGTACCGCAACACGACGTAGGGGCGATAAACATAACATAGCGACTTGGAAATCATGGTTCATTATGTGCCCTTGTAGGGCCCATACTTGTTTCTTCTTAAATGCAAGAAGGAAAGAACAAAACAAAGGTGGCGCGTGCCCCTACAGCAGTTCGTGAGGATGGGCCCATGGCGCCCTCCTGGGCTCAGCCAGACCCCTCCTCGTGCTTCACTGGAGCGCGGCGACGAGACGACCCGTTGCCACCCTCGAAACGGGCACGGCGGCTGGTCATAGCCGCCGCTGCTGGAGCTGTCGCTAGAGGAGGAGCTGCCGTAGGTGGACGAGCCGTGGCCAGTGCCGAGGACGGGGCCACCTTCATCCTCGTCACGACCGTCGCCAAGGCCGAGTACCTCGTAGCCGTCATTGTCCTTGGGGCAGCACCCAACACGGTGACCATCTTCCACAAATACCCACATGAAGAGGGTCGCGTCGCCGTCGTACTTGAAGTGGAGGGCACACCGACTACCCAGGCCGCGAGCATGGGCAAATGTCTACCAGCCGCGGGCTAGGGCCTCGTTGCCTGCACCGGAGACTTCCACCGCAACCCACGAGGCCTTGCTGCAGCAGCCGTCCGCATGCAGCCAAAGACCGTCTGGACCCGTGGCCGGCAGTTCACTTGCGAAGAAGCGCGGGAGCTGAAGCCAGGTGCCAGCCGGGTTCTCCGACCACACGATGAACTCCGGCGTCACCTCCGCCGAATGGAAGCGCGGCCGAGGAGGCCGTGCAACCATGGCGCGCCTCACTTCATCGACGGGACTGCCACGACCTGGGCGACTCCCGCCACGCGGGGAGGCGCCGCCGCTGCTGCGAGGGGCCACGATGGGGGTTGCGCCGTGCTTACGCGGGAGACCACGCCCCCTCTTGGGCGGCGGAGAGCCAGGCCCCTCCCGACGGGCCTTCCCCTTTTCTGCGACTGAGAACCTCTTCGTCGGCCCCTCCTAGCGGGCCTTCTCCTTTTCTGCGGCCGAGAACCTCTTTGTAGGTGCCATGAGTGCTGCCTCTAGTGATGAAGCAAGGGAGAAGAAGCGAGCGAAGAAGGAAGAGATGGAAACGGAGGCTCCGCTCCCCTCCTCATTTGTAGTGGGAGAAGGCCAACCGGCGATCCCCATGATCACAGGTAATGATGACCTTTCTCTGCATGTATCAGGGACTTGTGAAGTCGGGCGTTTACCAAGGCCGCGTGGGGAAGCAGAGACGCCCATGTCTCGTTGATCGCCATGTGTCAAACAAGTCCGCAGGCTGTTGGAGCCCATGGCGCTCCACACTTGCCCCTTGGCTTCGCCTCGAAGCCAAGTCCGAGCGCGCCTTGGGCCCGTGGGCTACTGTCGGCATCCTGGGAATGGTGGTCCCTAGACTTGCCTACATGCGGCCCACGGCGTGGCTCCACCAGCGGCCCTGTACGGCTCATCTTCACCAGCAAACACTCAAGACCCTTGCGAGGGGCCAAGCCTCGCAAGGCGAATGACACAAGACATCCTTGGGGGTAGCCTCACCAGGCTGACTTGCGAGGGGCGGAGAGATCAAGGAAAGGGGCACCTCGTGAGGTTCCCGTGACACAAGCCATGACGACCAGGGCCAGGTGGGAGCCAGACGGGCGCCAACGCGCATAGTGTCCTCGTTTCCTCTTTGGTGCTAAAGAGGCAAGCACATGCGCGGAGTCCCGATGTGTCAAGAAAAGGTTTCCATATCGGTGCAACAAGGACAAGACCAGCAGGACGGCAGGACAGAGGTCACCGTGGAGCCCAAGACGGCGTAATCACCAGAACCTTTGGTAGGCGAAGACCATCTTTTGTCAGGATAGCTTGTACTAGCTGTCCCCCTTCAAATTGGCCGTTGTGGGATCCCTTCCCGCCTAATATTTGGGAAGAGGACGTGAGCCTCTATAAATAGGAGTAGCCATCACAGTAGGGAGCAGGGCGGCTCATTCAGAGAGAGATATACCATCATCATCACCAACTCACCAAGCACAAGAGCACCTCTCCTCAGGAGGTTGTTCTTCCCTTGTAACTATTCATCCTCAGCCCAGGAGGCAATCCACCACACCACCCTAGAGTAGGGTATTACACCACATCGGTGGCCCAAACCAGTATAAATCTTGTGTCCCTTTGTTCTGCGAGTTCGACGCGCTAAGCCTTGAGATCGTGGTGAGGGTGAGTGCTTGGGGGAACCTTGAGGGTTTTGCCGGAACTCGAAATCCGTCAGCTACATTTCGCGTAGTTAAAAGTTGAGGGCGGGGCTTTTCCCGGGCAGTACGCAAGTCATTTTTCGCATAGGCGGTTTGATAGAGAGGCGAGGAGGGTGAGGGGAGTAACGGATTCAACTTACTTACTGCTAGAAAGGTAGGGTTGTTTGATTTAACAGTGCGTTATTGCTGGAAAGACTTGTGATATGACTACTCACTATAGTCGTGAATTACTAGCGCTACAACCAGGGTGATGCCCCCCTTCGTTCCCTAGTCTAATTTGGTGCATGACATGTCGACCCAGATGCTGGCTCTCCTACATGTCGGCGGAGTACGTAAGAAGGAGAAAAGAATCATGCGGTATATATAGTGTATATACTAGTACTACTACCCATGTCGGAGGAGTGCGAACCACGGCAGCCCAGTGAACCAGTAGGCGATAGGCCATACTCCTCTTTGTTTGGATCCCTGAGTGAACCAGCAGTGCGAACCACGGCAACCCAGTGAACCAGCAGTAGAAAACAATGAGGTGATATGGCCATAAAAAACAATGTGCTACAGTCCAGTCTGTAGCATGTACAGTACTACTCCTCTTTGTTTGGATCCCTGAGCTATAGCTAGTTTGGGTTGAAATAGCCTCAATGTATCCAAACAGGAGGGGTTAGTTTGAGCTAGTTTTCTCTAACCCAGCTAAACAACTAGCCCGGTGGAGAGGTTCTAATTGGGTTAGTTCTCCTCGGGCCCACTAAAGGAGAACTAGAAAAAATCTCCCCTGCCCGCACCAGATCGCTCCGTCCGACCCCTCCTCACATGACCCCTCTCTATTCCCCATCGTGTTACCCGTCCAAGCGCCGCTCCGCTGCTCACCCTCTCCCTCCTCCGGCCGCTCTCTCCCTCTGGCCTTCGACCCCATCCTCCGGCCGCCCTCTACCTCCGGCCTCCGAAGCTCGCCCCGCTCCCCCCTTCATCGATCGTTTTTCTCCCTCCATCATGTGGGGCGGCGGCGCATCTACCAGGGAGGTCGCGAGAGGGGTGAGTTTGTTCGTTCTTGTTTATCTCACAGCCATATCACTGATCTTGCTCGCTCTAGTGCTAATTCTGATTTGGAAAAGTAGATCCTGATTAAACTTGGTATAGATTTGTGGTGCACACATGGAATTGTTTGATGCTGCTGGAGGAGGTAATAAATCTTTCTGGAGGCCCAAAGATTCAGTTCACCTTTCTAGGTATTTCAGTTTTAGGCTTGCATTATTTCTAGAGGCCCAAAGACTCAGTTCACCTTTCTAGGTATTTCAATTTCATGCTTGCATTATTTGTAGAGGCCCAAAGATTCGGTTCGCAGTCATCGGCAAGCGGCCCTGCTACCCATGCCGGTCTCGACCTCAATTCGCAAGCGCCGGAGTCGGAGGGGTTCCAGGCTTGGGCTCTATAGAGCCTTCCTCCAGAGCGACGATGACGAGCTCCTCCCTGGGCACGTGAGGGGCTCCGGGCTCCCTCCCTATCGTGAATGACTTCCGTGATGAGTTAGCTCATGCTTTGTTTCATGGAGTGTAATTTTTTTGTGAAGCTTGATTGACGACTTGTATGTTTAAGTGGGATATCTCATTTGTATGGACAAAATAAAATTTATCATGTTTTGCATGCTTGATTTGTAAAGATGGTTCGTTTATGTCAATTTTGAGCGGGAGGAGGCCACACAAGAGTCGGCCAAACCAAAGCGGTAGGAAATATGGTCCAAAGTAGTTAAATGATTGAGGAAGAGCATTTATTGTCAATCTAACCTTGCCATCCAAACACCTCTTTGGTTAGAGTTAGTTCAGGGCTAGTTCAGGGTTAGAATCTGACTCTAACCTCTAACTGAGTTAGAGTTCTCCTCGTCTCGGTTCATCGCCATCATACTTTCCACATTCCTATATTTTCAGTATCTTGTGAATTAAAGAGGCCCTTAGACAGGTTTAGGCCCGGTCATTTTTTATAAACGTGTTATGTCCAAAATTTAATGAACGTGCTCCGGTTTCTACAAAAATAATCCGGTTTCATCTAGTAATTCATTTATGTATTTATTCTTCTACGGGGGGTTTGCATGTAATTCGTGAGGTCTGAAATGTAAAGTACCCTGGCATGGTTGCATATGCTCCGAGTCGTGCATGTACTACGACCCAGATGCTCTATGTTGCACATGTCGGTGAAAGGGAGCATGTGGAAATAGCCTAGGAGTACATATAGGAGGATAAGTGCATGAAAAAAATATGTACTATGAAGCATAGCTGCGGTTCAAAAAGGAGACCTAAAGTGATGACAGGTATAGGTCGCATGCACCCAACTTGTGGTACTAGACGTACAACTACTTTTTCCCTCAAAAAAAGATGTATGCATTCTCAGTACTCCTATTCTATCAACATGAGTCCCATCTGACAACAACGTCCGTGCTATAGCTAGCTCTTCTCCCTCGTTTCTCTCTTCTAATTCTAAACCCAGCCAATGCGCGGTGGGCGGGGTGGGGATTTGCTGATGGTCGGTTTGCTCAACTGCGGCTGTCGGTGTCAAAACCGGTAGATCTCGGGTAGGGGGTCCCGAACTGTGCATCTAAGGATCGAAGGTAACAGGAGACAGGGACACAGTGTTTACCCAGGTTCGGGCTCTCCTGATGGAGGTAATACCCTATGTCCTGCTTGATTGACTTTGATGAGTATAGGGGTTACAAGGGTTGATCTACCATGAGATCGTAATGGCTAAACCCTGGATGTCTAGCCTGTATGATTACGACCGCCCCTACGTACTAAACCCTCCGGTTTATATAGACACCAGAGGGGCTAGGGTTGTACAAAGTCGGTTTACAGAGAAAGGAATCTTCATGTCTAAACGCCAAGCTTGCTATCCACGCAAAGGAGAGTCCCATCTAGACACGGTGGGAAAGTCTTCTATCTTGTATCTTCGCATCCCATTAGTCCGGCCCAGGTTACCCAGCTCGGACGCCCGAGGACCCCCTAAACCAAGACTCCCTCAGTAGCCCCTGAACAAGGCTTCAATAATGATGTGTTCGGCACGCAGATTGTCTTCGACATTACAAGGCGGGTTCCTCCTCCCAATACTTTAAAGCAGTTGATCAACAAGAACTATGTCCGGATTTGTTTAACAGTTCAACCCTCCAACCATAAAAGCATAATACTTAAAATAAGATATATCCACCGATAGCTTTTTCTAGCGAAACGTCATGCTTAGCTCTGCTATCATTTCAAACCGTTTTGGGCCTCCTGCCTCATGTTTCAACACGCAACTCCTATTGACACGTCTTGCAAAGTAGAGATCGTGTCCTCTTATTGCAGGATTCTCATCAATACGAGTTTTGGTAATCCCCCACGCTTGATATTCGCAGTCCATATAAGTGGATAGAATCCAACTCTTCCATCCCATGCCTCATTCTCTCTCTCTGCCTCCCATCCTTGAGCTCCAGCGCCCAAGTTCCAAGCTTCCCCCCCCCCTCCGCAACTCCTCCGACCATGGCCGGCTCTCAAGAGCGGGGCAACCCAACTATTGACAAAAGACATGATTCAGAGCCGATGCATATAGAGCCGAGCTCGGGACGCCCAATTGTGCTATGAAACTGCTCGAACTTTTTGTTTGGCAGCATATGTGTTGCCATATAAAGCCCTTGGCAATTTGTGTCGAGGTGTGTGCGTGAGGCAACTAAGAAGACGCAATAAAGTCTATAAGTAAAGACGATACCGAAGAAGAATTTGGTTTACTAGAACCTGGTTGATACGTCAAAATGTAATCTTACAGAGGGTACCATAATCACCAAGGTCATTTTACATGCCAGGGGTTTAAAGCTAAGGAAAAAGCTTTATACAGGTTCTTGAGTGAAGTTGTGGTCCACAAAATCCTTTGCACCTTCCTGTCGCACGTCTACACCGCTTTTGTCTGAGTAAGAAAAGATTCCTTGAGAGGAATGGTTTTCAACTATTCGTACGGAACCAGGCTCAGAGAGAGTCCTTATGAGTCCATAGGAAGATCAGGTTGTAATGCACCTGTGGTAAAAGATAAAAAATAATTAAAGAAAAGGCGAAGGCTGTATAGGGCCAAGCCATACTATAGTCCTGTTCGTATGGTGCCTCCGCTGATGCCCAAGGTACTTTGAGTGAGTAATTATGCATGCGTGGTACGGCTTTCGCGGATATACATGGCGATCGACGGAGGCAAAGCTGCTAATCCTGCTCTGGAATTGCCGAGCTATTAGTATGCGGAATTGGCTGGCCTTGTGTAATAGAGTCCAGCGACTGAATAGCTGATGAGGTGTGTGGCTTGATAGGGCCGTTTTGTACTTCGGCCGCAATGGCCGCGGTATGCTCCTCAGTACGGAGGGAGCGTTTAGTGTTTCCGTTGACTGTAATGACGCCACATGGACTGGGCATCTTAAGCTTTAGATAGGCGTAGTGCGGGACCGCGTTGAAGCGGGCGAAAGCGGTTCATTCGAGCAGTGTGTGATAGCCACTGTGGAATGGGACGATGTCGAAGGTCAAGTCTTTGCTTCGAAAGTTGTTCGGTGACCTGAAGACGACTTCCAGCGTGATTGAGCCCATGTAACGGGCCTCTACACCAGGTATTACTCCTTTAAAGGTAGTTTTAGTGGGCTTGATTCTTGACGGATTGATGCACATTTTGCGGACAATGTCTTGATAAAGTAGATTGAGACTGCTGCCGCTGTCCATGAGGACTCGCGTTAGATGAAGTCCATCGATGATTGGATCGAGGACCAGAGCTGCCGAACCTCCATGATGGGTACTGGTTGGGTGGACCTTTCGATCGAATGTGATCGGGCAAGCCGACCATGGGTTGAATTTTAGGGCGACTGACTCAATGGCGTAGATGTCCCGTAGTGCGTGCTTGCGCTCCCTCTTACGGATATGTGTGACATACATCATATTCACTGTTTTTACCTCGAGGGGAAATTGCTTCTGTCCCCCTGTATTCGGTTGACGAGGTTCTTGGTCATCGTCATCGCTGGGCGACCCTTTCCCCTTGTGTTCGGCGTTGAGTTTGCTAGCCTGCTTAAAGACCCAACAATTTCCATTGGTGTGATTAGCGGGCTTATCGGGGGTGCCATGAATCTGGCAAGGCCGATCAAGTATTCTGTCTAAACTGAATGGGCCATCTCTATTTGCCTTGAATGGATTCTTCCGTTAACCGGGTTTGGAGCCACTGAATCCAGTGTTGACCGCCGTGTCTTGGGTTCCTTTGTTATTGTTTCGACGCTTGTGCTTGTTGCGCCGTGTCTTGCCATTGTTGTCCCTGGTTTCGGAGGTACCAGGGTCGCTGGTGTTATTGCTTCTACGAGCAAGCCAGCTATGCTCTCCCGTGCAAAAGCGGGTCATAAGTGCGGTAAGGGCTGCCATGGACTTCGACTTTTCTTGGCCAAGGTGTCGGGCGAGCCACTCATCTCGGATGCTATGTTTGAAGGTCGCGAGGGCTTCGGCATCCGGACAATCGACAATCTGGTTCTTTTTGATTAAGAACCTGGTCCAGAGTTGCCGAGCTGATTCTCCGGGTTGCTGGATTATGTGACTAAGATCATCGGCTTCTGGGGCCGAACATAGGTACCTTGGAAGTTGTCTCCGAATGCGTCCTCCAAGTCTTCCCAGCTACCAATAGAGTTTTTTGGTAGGCTGTTCAGCCAGTGCCATGCTAGCCCCTTGAGTTTTAGGGGGAGGTACTCGATGGCATGTAGATCATCACCGCGTGTCATGTGAATGTGGAGAAGAAAATCTGCAATCCATATTGCAAGATCTGTTGTGCCATCGTATGATTCGATGTTGACGGGTTTAAACCCTTATGGGAACTGGTGCTCCATTACCTTATTGGTGAAGCATAGGGGGTGTGCGGCGCCTCTGTATCAGGGACATCACGACGCAGTTCAGATGAAGTCCGTATGTGGTTTTCGGCCCTGGTGGGGTTGTGTTTGTCACGCCAGGCCTGATGGCCATCGTCTCATGCTTGGGCACGCCCCCTTGATCTGTAGATTGACCTGGTCAGGCCGTCTGTATTGTCCAGGTCCTGACGTAGGTCATAAGTGTATCCCTAAGCTGTTGTTTCTCTGCTTTTATGGTGAGGTGGCGTGGGCTGGTGTTCGGCTTGAGTTGCCATTCTGTCCCGGTCACGTGGTGGTCAGTCAGGTCCGTCAGCCGCGTTACGCGCGGGTTGTATGGGCTCCAGTGCCTTATCATCGAATTGGGGTAGCAGTTTATGCTTCGGGTAACTCTTTGTTGGGCGTTCGAGGCCGTATTCTTCAGCTGCCAGGACATTGGTCCATCTGTCGTTGAGCAAATCTTGGTCAGCTTGAAGCTGCTGCCTCTTTTTCTTTAGGCTTCTTGCAGTCGCTATTAGGTGGCACTTAAAGTGCTCTTGTTCGAGGGGTTCCTCTGGCATGATGAAATCTTCGTCGCCGAGGCTCATGTCGTCCTTGGAGAGTGGTAGATAGTTGCTATCCTTCGAGTCTTCATTCCCTACTTGATCATCAGGGTCAATTTTCCCGTCCTTCCGATCATCCTATTCGGATGTTGGTTCGATGGGTCTTCTTGGTCTTTGGCTTTTTCTAGAGTGTCATCGTCTCTGGTGTCGGTATTGCTGTCTTTTCCGCGATGCGATTTAGAGTGGCGCCGCTGGCGACGATGCTTTGGTGGTATCTCAGGAGGTTCATCCTCGACTGGATCCTTTTCATCATCACCATCGCCTGCTTTAGGTGTGCCCACCATGTACACGTCGTATGAGGAAATGGTCATCCAGCGCCCAGTGAACGGCGGGTTTTGGACCTGCTCCTCTCTGGCATCGTCGTCCATACCGTCGATGTCTTCGGAGGCGTAGTCGAGCATGTCGGTTAGATCATCGACAGTGGCTATGAAGTGGGTGGTGGGTGGGAAGTAAAATTCCCTATTTTCAGCCCCTAGTCTGGGTTGGGCGTAATTCAGAAGTGGTTCCTCTGTGAGAGCGAGGGGTCGCATTAACTCCAAAGCCTCGTTCAAGAGCGAGGTTTGTATGGGGATAGAAGTTCCCGTGCCGAGCTTGCATGACACAAACTTCAAGGATTCATTGCCAGTGTCCGGAGAAGAGTTCAGTCTTGAGATGACCATTGGTGACGCTATTTGCTCCGGTTCTCCAGTGTTGAGCTCTATGGCCGTAGAGGGTCTGGTGGGATCTAGACTCCCATCTTCGGACCTGGTGACACGCTCCGGATCTATGGTCGGAGCGGCGGTTGGGCCGTGAATCCTTGGAAGATCAAGTCTCCTCGGATATCAGTGGCATAGTTCAGATTTCCAAAACTGATCCGATGACCAGGGGTGTAGTTTTCGATCTGCTCTAGGTGGCCAACCGAGTTGGCGCGCAGTGCGAAGCCGCCGAATACGAAGATCTAGATGGGGAGAAAAATCTCCTTCCCAGTAGCATTGTTGTAGATGATCGATGGAGCCATCGAGCCTTTCGACGACGGCACAATGAGACTCTTAATGAAAGTACCAATGTCGGTGTCAAAATCGGCAGATCTCGGGTAGGGGGTCCCGAACTGTGTGTCTAAGGATCGAAGGTAACAGGAGACAGGAACACGGTGTTTACCCAGGTTCGGGCCCTCCTGATGTAGGTAATACCCTATGTCCTGCTTGATTGACTTTGATGAGTATAGGGGTTACAAGAGTTGATCTACCATGAGATCGTAACGGCTAAACCCTAGATGTCTAGCCTGTATGATTATGACTGCCCCTACGGACTAAACCATCTGGTTTATATAGACACTTGAGGGGCTAGGGTTGTACAAAGTCGGTTTACAGAGAAAGGAATCTTCATGTCTATCCACGCAAAGGAGAGTCCCATCCGGACACAGGGGAAAGTCTTCTATCTTGTATCTTCACTACCCATTAGTCCGGCCCAGGTCACATAGCCCGGACGCTCGAGGACCCCCTAAACTAGGGCTCCCTCAGCGGCCCCACCTCATAGTGAAAACGTTATGGCTGGAATAAAAATGCCATATACTACTAATAAAACATGAAGGCCATGAGGGGATGCAATGATGGTTACAGGAGGCAAGAAGAAAGATGCATCCATCGATGACATGCACCTCCTCAACTTAGGGCGTCGGCCCACTGAATGGTGGCTAAGTAGCTGTGGCTTTCGTGGCCAGGTCAACATGCTTCTGAATAATGGCATGCAAAGATTCCAGCCACTGGAAGAAGGCCAATGTCTTTCAGTCCTCGCTGGCCTTGTAGTGGCCTATGTAGACGATTTCCTCGTAGACGTGGATGTGCAGGTACACGGTTTCTTGCATGGTGAGGCACTGCACGGCGAGCGCGGCCTCAAGTTGACATTCATCATCGCGACCTCCGGCACCTGCAGGGCCACCAGGGCTTGAAAGAGTTCGTCACCATGGAGGCCGATGAGGGTGGCAGGCAATGAGGAGCCTGGGCGCGTGGGATGGAGCAGTACGGGAAGGTCGCCTGCGTGCTTCTTGGCGATGGTAAACTTGCGGATGGACTAGACCATCATGCCATCCATGCGAGAGGCGAAGCCGACATCAATGAGGGGTACGACGCCGGCAGTCGCCAGCACCATCTGGAGACGCTGTGCGGTGTGGGGCCGCAGGCTGGCATCTTGGATGATCTGGCACAGTCGACTGCCGCTCGCGTCCATCACCTCCGTAGGTGCTTGCGGCTTCTGGTCACTTAGTCTTGGATTGGAGAGAGCAGTGTTGCGCAGAGACTAGGAGTAGATGGATTGGAGTGGTGGGGCGCCTTTATATGAGAGTCAAACTCTATTGCATTCACATTGTGATGGCTCTATTCCGCTTCTCCAATTAATTCCCTGTGCATGCTAATTGAGGACGCATCATTGACCGTTCAACATCTTGGGAACCGCTACCCTCTCCCTCCTTGGCATTCAAGCCGTATCAATGTAAATGCGGGTCAATAAGAGACTAGTTACTACATTGTGCACCGCGACCATGTGGGGGTGCGACGCAAACGGCACATGCATGTTGTAGTTGTTCCACTTTCTTGTTTTGAACTTGTGACTTGTATTAACGCTCAGTTTTGAATATATAAGTTGGGTTGTCGTGCCAATATATACAACACTCCCTCCATGTAGGTTGGTTCGCTGAAGTCAAAATTAGACACAAAACACGATGATGACGGACCAGTCTCCCTCCGTCCTGGTTTATTGCTCCCCGTCGTAATCTGTGCCAAATTTTTACCATAAATTTGACTAACAAAAGGTTCATGCATGTCACCAAAATTATATCATTGAAAACTATGTTCAAATACAAATCAAATGATATAATTTTTGTTGACATGCACTAACATTTTGTCAGTTAAATCTTTGGTCAAAATTTAGCACAAATTACAAAAGGGACTAATAAACCAGGACCTAGGTAGTACACCAGGTTGAAGACAGTGATACTACATATCATTAACACCAAATAAGAGCAAGGGATCACACATGTCATTTATGACTGGAATAAAAATGCCATACACTAATAGAACATTAAGGCCACAAGGCGATGCAGTGCTGGTTACAGGATGCATGAAGAAAGATGCATCCATCGACGACATTCACCTACTCAACTCAGGGC
This sequence comes from Triticum aestivum, assembly GCF_018294505.1. Classification (NCBI taxonomy): domain Eukaryota; kingdom Viridiplantae; phylum Streptophyta; class Magnoliopsida; order Poales; family Poaceae; genus Triticum; species Triticum aestivum. The sequence continues at coordinate 151,358,762 of NC_057809.1, forward strand.
ACCGGCCCACCGAACGGCGGCTAAGTAACAGTGGCTTTCCTGGCCAGGTCGACGTGCTTCAGAACAATGGCGTCCAAAGATTCCAGCTACTGGAAGAAGGCCAACGACTTTCTGTCCTCGCTGGCCTTATAGTGGCCTATGTAGACGATTTCCTCATAGACGTGGATGTGCAGATCGACGGTTTCTTGCATGGCGAGGCGCTGCGTGGCGAGCGCAGACTCGAGGTGCACATTCTTCGTTGCGACCTCCGGTAGCTGCAGGGCCACCAGTGCTTCAAAGAGTTCATCACCTTGAAGGCCGATGAGGGTGGCGGGCAACGAGGAGCCTGGGAGCGCGGGCTGGAGCAGTACGACAAGGTCGTCCACGCACTTCTTGATGGCGGTGAACCAGCGGATGGAGTCGACCATCATATGGCACATGCGAGAGGCGAAGCTGGTGTTGACAAGGGCTATGACGCTAGCGGTCGCCAGTAGAGTCTAGAAACACTATGCAATGTGGGGCCATAGGTCGGCGTCTTGGACGACCTGGCACAGCTGACTGCCGCACGCGTCCATTGACGCCATGGGTGCTTGTGGCTTCTGGTCACTTGGTCTTGGTCTTGGATTGGAGTGGGCAGTGTTGCGCAGAGACTAGGAGTAGATGGATTGGAGTGGTGGGGCGCCTTTATATGAGAGTCCAAACTGCGTTGCATTCACATCATGTTGGCTTCATTCTGCTTCTCCAATCACTTACTCCTACCTTTGCATGCTAATTGAATGCGGAGGCATCATTGACCGTTCAATGTTTCGGGAACCGCTACCCTCCGCGTCATTGGCATTCAAGCCGTATCAACATAAATGCGTGTCAAAAAGACACTAGTCAATAGTAATATACTCAATATTGTACACCGCGACCAATGCGGAGAGGAAAATGAGAGAACTATGTATTTATTTACGGTGTAGATTCACTCATTTTGCTCCATATGTATGTACTCATATATGTAATATATATTATATATCTTTTCTTTTCCTAATTATAAAGCACGGATTGACTTTGTCGGGTTCACCGTCACAATACGCTTCTTCCCATGATTTTACGCTTTTAATTTAAAACATATTCGAGGTGGTACTAAATTTTGTCTATATTCTTTCTTGGTCGCTTAGCTGGGCTGCGATCCAGTTGGGCCTTGGCCCGTCTCTCTATTCTGCATGTCCACTCACCCTCATCACACTTTGGCGTCGCCCCAATCCGTATAGAATCAACCGGGAAAATAAAAAAGCCCATGTCGTCCGTCTCCCACACATGAAGCATAGCAGTTGATTTTCTCTATAAAATCTAATAATAGTCCCACCTCGCTGCTTTGCACCCAATCCCATCAATTTTTATACGTCAGCGGCCTTGCTGCATTAGAAGACAACAAATGGAGCAAACGAATAAGGAGGTTTACAAATCCACACAACAAGTGGAGCAAACGAATAAGGAGGTTTACAAATCCACACGCAACATCGGATTATTCCAAGAAGAAATCGGATTAACACAATGGGTAGAGTCTAGGACGACGATTTACAACTGGCAATCAGCCTAAATATCTTCGGGCGACGGCGGCATGCTCCTGCTCTCATGGTAAGAATGAAAGAACTAGGAGAAGGAGGTGCTGAGGTTCATGCGAAGGCCAAGAGAGGTAGGGAATATGCGGCGGCAGCTTCAGGCAATGCAGGGCGCGGTAATGGAAGAACGGGGTGAGGAGGAGGGCCTGCAGCGAGCTTGAGGAGGCGCTGGTGGAGGTTCCTGCAAGGTAGCACTACAAAAAATACACTTCCGTGATGATACGTGTTTGTCACAGTAGGTCGCATTTTTTGTCATGCATGTACATCCATGACGATTTTACGACAGAATCAAGATAGTCATACCTGTGCTGTCGTAGAAGTGTTCCATGACATTACCAAAATTATCATCACGGAAGTGTCCACTTCCATGACGATAAATCGCGCGTCACAGAAGTGCTTTCATCAAGGGTGAACGACACGTGGCATCCACCGTAACGGAACACCGTTAAGCTATCGGGTCGGATTTTGGATCCGATAACCCGTTAACAGCCCTGGCCAATGGGAAATTTTCACGTGTAAAATTTTGATTGGCCGAAGGGAACACCTGTCAGCTCGTCAGTGGGCCAGATGTCGCCCGTCCATTGGAGGAGACATGCCTATGATACGTCGACATGTGGCTAGGCCCAACAGAGGCCCATATAGGTTAAAAAGGCCGGCCCAGTCAAAGGCCCGTAGAACTTAATCAGGTACTAGTGGGCCAGCCCAATAACGGCCCGCTTAATAAAGGCCCATTTACGGCCCGAAGCCAGATCTGGCCCGTTAATTGTTCGCCCAATATTTGGGCCCATTTACGGCCCAAAGCCAGATCTGGCCCGTTAATTGTTCGCCCAATATTTGGGCCCATTTACGGCCCGAAGCCAGATCTGGCCTGTTAATTGTTTGCCGAATATTTGGGCCCAACTATAGCCCAGTGACTTTCGGCCTGTGAGAGGCCTGATGTAGACATGGGCCCATTTCAGCCCGATGTGACTTTCGGCCTAGGAATGGCCCGTGCTGCCCATGGGCCATATATGGTCCGACGGGACATCGGGCCCACTAACGGCCCGTGCTAAAGGTGGCAACAGTTAAGCCCAACGTGACTTTGGGCCTGTTAAAGGCCTGTCACGTAATTCGGCCCATTGATGCCTGTGCTAAGCTTTCAGCCTCTTAAAGGCCCATGATAGCAGTGGGCCAACTAAGGCCCGAGATATGTTTCGGCCTGGTAACGGCCCGTGAGCTAACTGGGCCCAAAATGGCTTGGTCTACATTTCGTCCTGCTGAAGGCCCGTCAACGACTAGTGAAAATTGAGGCCCAACGTGCATTTTGGCTTGCTAAAGGCCCGTGGTTTCATCTCGGTCGTAATAGGCCAGTACAATATTCAGCCTGTTAATGGCCCAACGCTACCTGGGTCAAACTAGGCGCTGGGTCGACAAAAGGCCCAACTAAAATATAGGCCGGTGTAAGTTTGGGCCTGGCACAATGTGTGAAGGCCCCAATCATTCGGGCCCAAGAAAGACGCAGGCCGGCCCAATTGTGGCCCGTTAAAAACCTGGCCCGTTAGAGTCGAATGTTTTGGTTCGTTTGACTACATCTAATTTTTTTCCAGATAGCGAATGATGGCAGTAACTAGTAGGAATTAAGAACAAACCTACTCTATACAATAAAGAAATTATGGCATAGTAACTAAGAATAAACCTACACTATACAATAAAGGATTTAAGGTATATTACATCCACTAGGCATCGAAGTTCGCCATCAGTGATCATAAAGCGCAACGAAGAAGCAGATTACAAAAACCGGGCACCATTGCAGCGTAACAAAATAATACTGAATCGAGACCACTTCCAAGACAGTTCAAGAAAGGTTAGCCTTGCGGGGGAACTACTGCGCAAGATGCTGAGCAAGGCTGGGAGACCGACCTAGTATGTCGGTCATAGCTTCCAGGTGTAGCTGTTTAGTGATGAGGTTCTCATTGGTGTTCTCCGCAATCTTTCTTAGAGATAGGACTTCAAGTCGAAGTTGAGTTGCAGAATGCCTTTCTGCTAGAACTTGGGACTGAAGAAGTCAAACTGATTCAGACAACGAATTTTGTGAGCTTGTCTAACTGTTAGTCTCAAGTAACTTGAACACTGCATCAATACAAGACTTTGGGGTTGTCTCGCTATCTTCAAGATGTTTTGCCTTCTTTGCTGCAATATATGTTGGGTTTGTCTCACAGCCTTCAGCAGACTTGTGCATGCCATCAGCCATATCACCCTAAAACAAAGCAGAGAGATGACAGGTTTTGCACGTGTATAAACAAAGATGATAACTGTTATGTCAATTTTATCCAATTTCAAATTAGAAAATAAAGAGTAAGTTCAAAATATCAATAGCATAATTTGGCATTGTTCATAATGCGGGGAGCTTCACCACACTACTGGATTACCATGTCAACATAACAATCATAGATGAAGGGCAAAGAAAACCATTGTATCTATTTTGGATAATGTGCATGGCATGTTGTTCATATCATCAGCCACATCAGTAAGATAAAACAGGAGATGACAAGGTGCAAATGTGGGCTGCTTCACCACACACTGGATTATAGATCCACAAAAACAAGCATACATATAGGGAGTATTAAGTAATGTGCATGGTATGAATAAGGAATTTGGTATTACAAGTAAAACTTAGAACTTACGGTTCTTACGAACATGCATTTTGGTAGAAACAGCAAACTAAACAACAGTAAATGATAGTGAGTACGAGCAAATTAAACAATAGTTGAGGATAAAGGCTTTAGAAGGACTGACTTACATTAACAGTTAACACCGGCTTTATAATGCCCTTCTCCATGTCAAGGGAAGGATAACTCAAGAATTTCAGCACAGAATCTTCTTCATAAGCATTGCCTGTACTCTACATTTTGTAGAGAGTAATTATAGATATGATAATACTGGAAGGGATAGAGGATAATGAAGATAAGATGCAGATTGATGCTACATAATCAACTACCAATCCCTGGAAGTACAAGCGTTACAGGACAAAATGTACTGACAAGAGCAATGGGCTACACTTCTGCACTGACATTGTCTATGTATTCTACTTGTTGGTAAGATTAAATATAGATCTGATCTCTTTAGTAAATGGTGGGCGAGGGAGATAAGATGCAGAATGCTACAAAATGAACCAATCCCTCTCCCCATAATACAAGAGTGTTTTGAACACTGGTGTACTGTACAAAACGTTCTTATATTATGGGATGGAGGGAGTAGCTGTTAATGTAAGTACAATGATAGACCACGTTCAGTCCTTACAAGAGGACTTCAGAGCTAAACCTCTTCAAAAGCATTGGGTTGATTCTAAATTTATGTAAGAGTCCATACGGATCTTATAATGTCCACCAAATGGACGATTACGAGGCTAACATGTGAAGTGATGCTACATAATCAAACAGCTATGAAAGTAAGTATGGTCATACAGGGCAAGAGGTACTCACAAGAGCAATGCAGTGTGCAGTATAGTTGTGAGATTCTGTGGTCCCTTGAGAACGAATGTTCTTCTGCTAACAGTTTTCGTACAAGTGAGACATTAAGGCAAATGCAGAAATGTAGTTCAAATTGTGATGTGATATCATAGACAGTACCTTACGTTGCAGTCGAGACCAATGTGTAACAAGATTATTCCAGTCATCGTCGGATAAATGTAGCACCGGAGACTTTACAGAAATTTCGTTCAGAGGCTTGCCATCGTAGTGCGCTTGCCTTAGGTAGGAACGATACTTCATCAACAAGTGCTTGAAAAGCGCAACCAACCCTTCCTCGTCATCACAATCCAGTTTGCTCCTCACCTATTTAAAAGAATGAAATCTTGTGTTTTCTGTCAGCAGAAACATATGCAGTAATGACCATGAATAACATTAGTACATTACTTACGCGTAAGTTGCGGAGGAAGACTGGAAATTGTTCTGTGTCTGCGGTATAATCTTTCCATGCTGGAAAGATGCGCACAAAGTTCCTGAAAACAACATAAGCTTCGTCTTCTAAACTGGGAAGAAATGGAACAGGGGTCCTATTTGCTGCAATTGGGGCTCTCTCTGGTTCAAAAAGGGATATGGCAACTGGATTTGGTGTACTCTTTGCTGGAATGGGGTTTTTGCATCATACAACTGGTGCTATGTCATCTGGCATAATCATACTGTTTGCTGCAGTTGGGGTCTGCTGAGTTGGGGCATCAGAAATGACCAGTGTAGTAGGGCTAGAGTCTGCTAGAGTTGGGGTATTTTGTGGGTCAGGTGATATTGCAACTACACCTAATGGGATATTTGATTTATCAGGTGCCACTACCTTTTCCAAATACATTGCTTGTGCTCCTCCACGATCAGCAATCGCCCTCTTCCTTTTGAATGTCTGATACACAAGAACAACATTTGAATGGATAAATATGGTATGATGACAGATGGAATATGTACTGAAAATGGATAGGCAGGGCGTATTCACATACACGATGTGTAAACTAAGCTAATGGCAGTTCAACAAAGTAGAAGCAATGCAAAGCATCAGTTGCAAGATATGTGCGAGCAATGTAACCTTGGAAAGTTAGAGCAAGTACCTTGATGGGTGAATAAGATAGGGCATCTTCCTCTGACTCCTCCACTAGGGAGCTACATTGACTTAGGTCTCCCTCTAGCTCAGAATCACTATTAGGATCATATTCTGAGCATGAATCTGTAGGTGGAGAGCGTTTGCATTGCATTACATTGAATCCAGACTTGATTTCAATCCCTTAATGCCAAGTTTGACAACCATGGCATTGTTCTGCTTTATTCTTTTCATGCGCGCAAGCTCATAATCATTATGATGTTGTTCAGAATCTGAGATTCATGAAAACATAAAAAGTAGTCAGATTATCTATGGAATGCATTGCGGATTCAACTCGAAGAGTGTCTCCCTATAAACCCCTGCATATGCAAAGTTCACCTCCCCAACTGTGCTGACCAGACCACACACAGAAATACAAACCCCTTATGTCTCTATAACAGGAAGGCACCCATTTCAAAACTAAAGTAGGAACATTAGAATCATATGAAATTCATATTTGAACAAATAAACTAAGCAATTATGAGTGGCGTAATGTTTAGCTTCAAGGGTGGAGTGTTGGTAGTGCGGCAGAAAGCAAGTAGGCAGATTGTATTCCATGGAAAAGATCGAAACCTATGTAAAAACTGGAAATGACACTTTCTTTCTATACAATGCAGTGTTCGTTACCCACACATGATGGAAGAGATCACATAGAGAAATACTATTCACTCATGTCTACGGTTCCAGTATTTAGAAATAGGGTGGTCCACCCTAAAAGAATATTGACAACAAATAGGACAATGCAAGCATAGATGTAGTGAATCAATCATTTACTTGTGAGCTTACTAGGACAAGTATGCAGAATTGTAACTGCAGTAAGAGATCGTCCAAAATCTAAATGAAGAAGTTTGTCTAGCACTTATTGTTTGCAACTAATCGACGTGAATAATTGGATATTATATCGAATGAGTAAGAAAGACAAGTAAAATTGTCAACAAACCTGGCTTGCAATAGTAATCTGGGTCAATGCCACTACGACCAACAATCCAAAATGACTAGTTTCTGTTCCAAGGGCCAGAATTTTGAAAACCCTATGAACTTTAGAGGTACTAAAGATTACCGAAATACATCCGAACCATTAAGTGTAGATAGCACTGAGCACACAACAAACCCTAATGACAGTCCTGCCTAATGAGTAATGAATCAATTAGAAAATGGGTGATGAGGAGTGGCTGCTGAGTGTTGAGGACGTATCTCAGGATAAATCGGGTTGGCTTGGTGGGTGCTGCACGCCTGAGCCCTGAACGGACTGGGAAGGTAGGCACGGCGGCGCGCCCGGGCAGCGGTGACGCTGTTGGGAGAGCGGCTCCTAGCCCCCTGTTAGTCTGGCATCTCCTCCTAGAGTCATGCTGTCCGGGGACGGCAAGTCGCCGGCGAGGCAGGCGGCTGGGGGCGAGTAGAGATCGGAAGTGCGCAGCAGAACAGAGGGAAATCGGGGCCTGGGACGACCCAAAATCCCAGGGTGGGCCGGCCCACCGTGGGCACCCTGTAGAGATACACACCCGAGCGGCGAACATGCATTTTCAAAACTAATTTAGGAACATTTAGCTGACCAATTAAACAACTCTGTTTTAATAATATCATATTCGTATTTGAACAACTAAGCTTGTTTAGCTTGATGGGTGGAGCAGTGTTATTATGACACGAAGCACGTATTCTGATCGTATAGTGATCATAAAAGGGGGAAACTCTAAGCATATTTTTTTTAGCAAAAGAGGGTTTCCCCTCCGATTTCTATTAAAGAAACCACCATGGAACCAACATGATCAATTAAACCCTAAGCATGATCAATTAAATCGCATTATGGCTATGCCATGGCAGATTTGAAGCTGCAAACCATAGAAATGATATTTAGCATCCATTGTTTGCTTCGAACTAAGAACTAAATTCTAAGAGCTTAAAAGAAAGTAGAGTAACCAAGTTAAGATCTATTTTCTGGTTGAGATCAAAAAGTTGAGAGATATGAAGTACCACCTCTCTTGCGGCGCCGTGTAGGCATCGGGGGTGCGATGGCTGTCGGTGGCGTTGAAGCAGATCTGCGACGGTAGGCGGGTGCATCGGGGGATAAGTCCCGTTGCGGTGGAAGAGAAGGTCGTGTGAGCAGCCCCGGCAAAGAGGACGATGGTGCCGATGAAGCGAGAGGATGCGATGCAAGGCTATTGGTCCATCGCCGTGGATGAGAAACGTCCATCTCTAGCAGTGGACGACGCGGTCTTGGTAGGCGCTCCAGCATGGTGGAGGATGGTGGCGATGGATGTGGTGGAGGACGGCCGCGATGGATGGGTGGCGGATGGAGGCTGGTGTGGGGATGGTTGTTCTAGCGCGGACGGTGTATGAATGGGAAAATGAAGGGAGAGGTACGGGGAACCATGTTTTTGGGACACGCCTGTCTGAAATATGGGAAAGTTACGAATTTAGCCCCGGTTTAAAATTTGGACGTCTCGTCGGTTGGGGATAGGACGGTAATCTCGCATCTCGCCAATATTTGCCCAGAGCGATTTCGGGCGAGGAGAGGGTGGTTGGCGCCCATGGTTGACGCTCACGGTGTATGAACGGGGCTGACAGGTAGGGCGGTTGTGTCACGTCTGAGTGAAGTTACAAACCTGCCCCTATTGAAAATATTTGCCTACATCGATTTCGACCGAGTCGAGTTTGTTTTGCCGCCCACCGTGTATGAATGGGGAATGGAGGGAGAAACAGAGGTCTTTCAAACGAGCTTGAATCAAATGAGTTTGGCCGCCCATGTTTGATGCCCACCGTGTCGGAATGGGCTCAGAGGCGGTCGTGTCACGTCTAATTGAAGTTACTAACCTACCCCTATTTAGAGCAGTGCAAATCGGGCCGATGGATTGTCCGTGTAATGGGTAGACAGTAATTTCCATCCCCCAAACACTTGGCTTCAGGCAGCCAATGTGGGAGTGGACATTTTGCTGCTTCTTTCGAATTTTGGGACAATAAGCATCCACGTTTACCCTAGCAACTAAATTCGAATCCATTTTGTATTCCTATATGAATCTTTATAAATCATTCTATGTGTTTTTATATATCTTCAAAAGGACGACAAAGATGTATTCCACTGTCATATATGAATATGGTTTACAAATGCCGATACTCAAATTCAGAAACTAGAATCCAGTTTAAGGTGAATTCGAATATTTGGAACACTTCATGTCTAACTCAAATGTCACACGCAGCATAATGTGTACTCCCATTTAGATATGTACACAAGCGATGTATCAAGATTCAAATACCGAGTCAATCAACCAAGAATGTATAGAACTAACAGACATATAAACACTTATAGAGTATATGGATCAATAATATCAACTAACATACATAAGCCAGGCCGATGTACTTTTTTGGCTACAAGAGCATCCTTTTTTTAGCCAGCATCTTGGCCCTTTCCGATGCGTGCCACTTATGGTCCATCTATACTACTACTATTGCTGAATGCACATTCAGCTCGATTGGCATATTTATAGGTCTGACACAGCAATCCAAATGAAATGTCTCCGAGTCTTATCAATTAATACAGACTTGTGCTCAAATAAAATTACAAACCCAAAAAAACAATTATTACATGATCTCTAAAACAAATGGTTTGATTGATTACATGAACAGACAACACAAAGATTATTCAACTATGGAAAGAACATTTCACCTATGATTTACCAAGTAGGAATTTAATTTCCTTTTTTCATTCAGGACCTTAACAATCTGGTCAGTCTCAGCTTGCTTCATTTTGAAATCCAGCAAATATTTAATGGTTGTCTTGAGTACTGCTTGTGATTCTGCTGTTTGCTTCCTCAACATTTCAACTTCATCTCTAAGTGCAGAAGCAGAATCTCTTTCTACCACTAGTTTAGCCTCTAGAGCATCAGCAGTTGGCAATTCATAATGCACGATTGGGCCGGTGCCACTGCTGTGGGATGATGCAACGTCCATGGGGACCTCACTCTTTGATCTTGGGCTAACCTGTTTTGCCATTAAAGTCCCGATTGGATTTAGAAAAGTTGAAGTTAGCAAAACATCTCAACTGGGAGTTATAACAACAAACCAGTTAAACAAACAAGGAATTAAAGAGTTTCAATTGGATGCTGAAAAGTAGTTATTAACATCATTGTAACCCGCTGTTGCAGCAGCAAAGCAGTCAAACAAACAAGTAGATATTTAAGTTAAGGCAAACATGTAATTCTTAACAGTAAGTATCAAACACATAGATAGGCGCAGTCTACAATATGATTAACAGGCTGTGCCATTATGTAATCAGTAGCAAACTAAATTAAGACAAGCAACGTAATTGAACAATTTTGCAATAAGTGGCTAACTAAAATTCTGAGAAGCAGGTAACTGAACTTACGCTAGCTCTTTGTACAGGCACACTGCAACTTCTTTTTCGCTTACAAGGTTGTACGAAGGAGTCCATGGCATCAATTGCTTGGATACGCAGTCCCAATACTTCTTTCTTCCCACACTGCACGGGTAAGTCGAATGGTTAATCGGGTAAGATGGTGCGTCCTTGATATGTTATATGAGGACATGTAGTCAGACTAGTTGTAGCCAAACACATCACACTGGCTTTTACTGTATATTTCATGCGATTAATTTTGGCATATCGAGATCTAAGCAATCTACAAGAGGATGAAAAGACTGGCATCCTTCACATTATTGGTGAACTCAGTTCATAGAAACAAGCAATTCAACCATTCTGTGGGTAAATCAAAAGCGCCACTGGAATATCTTTCACTATCCAATCATACACGCAAAAAGGGGCGACGCCACCATAGGGGCTGGTATGGGCGGCCGTCTCAGGTGGTTGGAAAATGTGCACCTAGTTTGAGTCGTCCAGGTGGGACCACGCTAGTTTTGTTCGTCCCAACGCACGAGCAGGCAATGTAAAAAATGAAGAAAAATGTTTCAATTTGGATGGGCCAACAACATAAGTGCAAGGCAGGCCCTATAGCAGGCTTGTGTCCCAAATGAGCGCCTCCCATATCGATCGACAGCAGGAAAAATCCCAATTCATTCGCTCCAGCCTCCAGTCTGGTTCGCTCCTAACCTAGCCGCCACTGGACAGATCGACACAACACTTCCTCGCGCCCTCGTTGGAGGGCGGTCGCTGGGCTTCAAGCGAACGGAAGGACAAGAAGATGAAGATCCAACCCTAGGTGTAGCCTACGTGGGAGGCAGCGGCGGCAGCACGTGCATGGCATCAATCTTGCGCAAACAGACAGTCGCAGCTTGCAAGAGTAACATGCGCAATGAGCAGGTACATCACATCCCTGATTATACCTAATTCAACTCTTCAATTTCTGGCTAATAGTTAAACCTGACGGTGTTGCAAAACTGCTTGTATGTAGGGAATCTATGAGAAAATGAAACCAATTTCTACTTATTTTATAACTCCCAATCAATACTGAACTGACTGAATCTGATGTATCTAATCAAATTTCCGATGCAAACATACAAGCTCATGTTGTTCTTGAGCCTGAAGTGTCTAATGAACAGACTGCTAATTAAGGATTTGATGCAAACATTTTACATGCTCCTGGTGATGAACATATAGTGTCTAATGAGGGATCTAATGCAAGCATTTTGCAAGCTCATTGATGGATTTAGTGTCTAATGTTGATCTACTATGTTGAGAGAGACAGAGATTTGCAGGCATTGATGACAAGCAAATTGTATTGCATTTACATAGCTTGAGGAAACGTCGAGGCCATCTACCAGAAAGTCCCCATATCACGACAACATAGCATAAATACTTTTCTAATCTGTTGTTTGAAACTATTGGCATACTTGTGCAAGATAGATATATTGATATGCAGTTTGCGCACTGGTTATACGTGCAACTACACTTCGATATTTTCAGCCAGAGAATGAATAATTCAAGCAGGTATAGACCATGTTTGTAGTCCTTGTACACCATGTTGCATTTTGTGTTTTTTGGTGCTTGCATCATTTAGTGTTTATAATCTAAACTACTTTGGATCATTAGCTGGTTTTCAAAGTGCATGTAGCTTCACATTTCTCAAGTTATGTTGATTTTCGGAGTGCAAGTGCCTTCGTATTTTTTAAGTTAAATGTTCGCCCCTGGTAACTTGAATTCGTGGATCAGCCACTGCACACAAATCATACACGAATGCCAGTATGAATTAAATGAAATGCAGGGACTTATGCTAGCTCATTATACACGCTCACTGCAACTCTACTTGCGCTTGGGATGTTCCATGTACAAGTCCATGTTACCACTTGCTTGGATGTGCAGGCCTTATGCTCCTTGCACCCCCCTCTGCATTTTTGACACGATGAATGGTTGATCAAATAAGAGGAATCGACCTTGATGCTGTACCAGAGGACAGATACTTACAAGGTTATACGGGTGTGCAGGATGTGTACCAGATCCTGTAGCGCCATCATGCTTCGCTAAAAAATGAATTTGCTTGTTTCAGATGATATCTCCAGAAGAAATAAGAGTTAAAGTCAGAGTTGCATAGGCGTGTAAGCTAAGAGAGCAGTGAAAGGATATCCAAACATCGTCAGAACAGTGCACAAGGGAGTGATGTGTGGATACCTAGTTCGGGTCGGTGTTTGGGCATGCTTGCCTAGCTAGAGTGCGGGTCACTTCAGAGCCGTTGACGGTGATGCACTGGCGTTGGCTGGCCGCGCACGGATGCAGATCTTGAGTGGCAGAGGAGCGCTATGATGTGGTGGATGAGACTGTTGGTGAAGCCCCAACGGCCTCGGGAGGCGGAGGTGCGACGATGTGCTCGCTGAAGTAGCCCCGGTGAGCTGGGAGACGGCGTTGGTGAAGCGCACCTGATGCGGTGGAACTCGGTGTCTGTGAGGCACGTCGGTTGCGGCGGCCAATGTTGTCGGTGGACCACCCGGTGCGGTGGACGAGGGTGTAGATGAGGTAGCTCTGGTGCGGTGGTGAAGCGCGACCATCGTCTTCATCGTTGTCGTCCGGCACAGAGGTGGGAAACGGTGGGGAAAGAGACGATACGAGGGGCGATTCGAGGGTTGGTGGCGAATTAGGGATTTGAGCAATCTGGGCGCGGAAGGGGACAGTGGAGAAGCGAGATTTTGCAGGGCTGGAATTGGGGCCGCCAGATATTTCAATCCGAAACATGGAAGCACGAACTTATATTGTCGTCGTCCTTTTTTTGGGGGAGGGGGGTGGGTGGCTGGGTGCTACGCGTCCGTCCGACACACGCGACCACCCTGACAGGACTATGCTTCGGTGCCTTAAGGTACCCGCCTTTGTGTCCATGACATGTGGGCCCAACAGGTGGCTGGCCCACATGTCAGTGACCCAAAGGCAGTTGCCTTTAAGGCACCGAAGCAGCGTCCACCCCGACACGACCCTAGTCTGCTTGGTGCGCCTACATTTGAGAATGCAAACGAATCTTCTTTCATTCGCAAACGAATCTGTATGTATTACCATGGTCGTGTTTTCCTTGCAATAATTAGTCATTCGAAACGAGATACTCCATCCTTTCACTTTTGTAAGTCGTTTTAGACAACTTAAAATGAATTGTTTTGCACATTGTCTGAAATGTCTTCAAGGTCTTATAGAAGTGAACAGAGGGAGTAATATAAATTAATTAATGAGGAGTTATTTGAAAAAAATCTAAATGGTACCCACGCTAACATGGATTAGAGTGTGTGTCACATAATTAGTTATTTGAATTAGAGTGTGTGTCATGTAGTTAGTTATTTGAATTAGAGTGTGTGTCACGTAGCGATCTCCAATTCTAACATGGATTTCGCATTTCACTGTATCCACGCTACTTTTTAAATACAAATTCATATGTATATGATGAACACCATGGTAGTGAGAAAACTTTTGGATGGATTCAAACATATGACCTACAAGATAGCACAACAAACTGAGTCAATGTCAACTTTTCGAAACTTAGTATGGCACGAATTCGAAATAATTACCCGTATGCCTGGTCCTCGGTTCAAATCTTACAATGTACACCGAATTGAAACATCAATATTAAGTCTCATACTATGTACATTCAAATGTTGTTTTTAGCCCCCCGCTCAAACGCTACATACTTCCTGTATCGGTCAATCTTCCTCTCCTAACCACCTTGGGAAGCTATCGGTTTCCAACACACGCTCATTCTTTCTCTCCATGTTTCGATCTCTAAGTCTCTCAACTACACAACCCCTTTTTCCACTCTGTTACCAAATGTATTTACCTCACGCACCCGCCATTGCACCCCATGCCGAGCTCTCTCTCCCCCCTCTCCCTCTCACCCTCTCGCGCTAAATACATGCATTGCCTATCTAGCCCCCCAACCTCTCGTGCGCACGCACGCACGTTGTATATCTAGGTCACTCCCTCGAGACTGTCTCACTCTTTCTTCTGCACGGCGGGCCACACTCGCTCAATCTCGCTCTCTTTGTCTGAGTCTCGTTTAACCTCGTTTTCTTTCATACACAAATGATATATCTCCCTGTTCGGGCCTCGATTGACACACTCTATACTCTCTCACACAGATTGTCAATCTAGGTCAGTCCATCCAAGCCGCCGCCACTCTTTCGACCTCATGGCGGGCCATGCTCACTCAATATCTCTCTCTCTCTCTCTCTCTCTCTCTCTCTCTCCGTATGTCTCAATTGACCTCGCTCTTTCTCGAATAAAAATGATATATCACCATGTTCGAGCCCAATTCGACCTATTCACATTGTGTACTCTCTCACGCACATCGTCTATCTAGGTCACTCTCTCCAACCCGTCTCACTCTTTCGATTGCACAGCGACCCTATGTGATTGGTTGACCTTGCTTCCTCCCGCGCACAAAATATATCTACACGTCTGTGACTGGATCATCTCTCAAGCTCTATCTTACAGCCCTCACCCTTGCCAAAAAGCTCCATCAGACAATATCTCTCCAGAGCATATATATTTGTTCAATGAATGTCGGACCACACTCACTTTGTCTCTCTATCTATATGTCTCTTGATTGACCTCGCTTTCTCACACCGAATCTTCCACGCGTTGAAGCTACTACGTCTCCATCCCTCGCAAATTAAGCCGGAGCTATTTACATTGCGAGGGGCACTCCAACATTGGATTAATTTGTGTAGGCATTTGTTCCGATCGGTTTAGATTATATTTTCGTAGCATTCGGCCCACAACTACTCCAAACACCATTGCAACCCACGCAACTCCCCTAGTTGATTTCCCTCTGGCTCGGTCATCGCTCTCTCGCACGTCCTTTCTCGCCTTCAACGTCACACCATGGTATTATTGAAAAAACTATGTTGTTCTCTTTAATTATTATAAATAAGCTACAAAACTACACATAGATAGTCCACTTGGAATGGAACAAATTTCGACCCACAAATTAAAGTCCTACAAACTACACACCGAGGGGCCCACATGTCATGAAACGAATTTGGACCCATATACAAATTAAAAAATAAAGGACGAGGATCGAACATGCGACCGGGCCTTCAAGCCGCATGTCAATAGGCAACATACGTAGAATAGCAATGTTTGTTGTACCCCCTTTGTTCACATAATGTTTTTATATCACCACAGCCTAATTAATGGATAACATGTAATATTATTTTTAGTACTATTCACCTTCACTTACTGGTGGGTTCCATGTGTGCTCTCTCTCTCCTCCCCTTCTGCGTTTAGACGCACGGGCAAACAGGAAGAACTCGTGGGTGATGTTGCCGTTGACCATATCTGGACGCGTTCACATGTCATGGCACCAGTTTCACGTACTAGCAGCACTAGTCAGTGTGTATGTGCAATGCATGTTAATTTGGAAGTATATTAAGTGCATGTGGATATTAACTACTAGGATATTATTTGCTTGTTGTCATGTGATTATCACTATTTTTGGCATGAAATTAACTACACGCTAAACATATTGAGCGCTCGACATTGAAGCAGTCTAGGTCGTTTGATGACAAGGAATACATGTGGCTTGATGACGTTTTATATTTAATTTAATATGGCTCTAGCAGAACATTCAATCGATCAAACCATACATTTCGTTCAGTCTGACTCCGACTTTAAATTATACGACGATCGATATAAAATAAACAGAAATGATAAACGTTCGGATTTTAAGCATGGCAATCTAAACGTTTTTCGTGGCAAATTTAGATTATGCGGCGGCGGCGGGGGCGTCTCGCGGTGGGAAGGGGCTCGCCTGCCGTGCTCTGTGTGTCATCGGGCCACTGACCGACGGCGATGGCGGCGTCTTGCGCCGTTGTTGGCGTACTCCTGGACGTTGGCCTAGCTTCAAGGAAGGCCAAAATGTTCTGGACTTCGGAGCGAGTCAACTGGCGGGAGGAGGCGACTGGCGTTGGTGCAAGGAAGCGGTCAACGGCGGCCATCCATGTCGCTGAGGGGCGCACTAGCACCCGTGCAGGGACAAGCGCTGTCAACGGTGCGACGGAGACATTCGTGTGCACGGGCACCAGCACAGGCACGCACGTCAGTGCACACGCAGGCGCATGTGCTGGCAGGTGCATGGGCACCGGCACGGGTGTGCGCATCAGTGCATGCGCAGGCGCATGCACTGGCAGGTGTACGGGCGCGTGAAAGTCAGCGGGGACCTCGTGGAACCCCATGGGATCAAGCTCGGCGACAATGTGCGGCTCCCAGCCCATCAATGCCATGGGGATGGGCGCTGGTGCAGTCGGAGCGACAGGAGCCGGAACGGGAGCGGGGACAGGCGCGGCGTCTTCCCGCAAGGCTAGTTCAAGCTCGTCCCAAAGTGCCTTATGTTCTTGAGACTCCGGCTAGGTGTCTTCCTCAGGAAACTCGAACACTAAGGGTAGACCATCGTGATGCGGCATGGCGTACGTTTAGTTCAGTCTAGTTGGAGGTAGACGACAGGAGAATCAGAGAGGAAGAGAGAGGATTGTAGCGACACCGGGTAGTGCGGTGTTGATTTTAAACTGCGGCGCCGGCGACATTAAAGTGGCAGCAGTTGGGACGACGGTGGGCGGCAGCGCCTGGTCAAAGGGCTCGCCTCCCGGTGAGCCTGCACAGCGGTCTGCTCGCACGCCTCCCTCACAGCCGGCGCAGCGGTCTGCTCGCACGCCTCCCATCGACTCACACGCTTGCTCGGACGGCACCTGCCGATGAGAAGCGGGGACTCATGGCGGCACGTAAATGCCCACGGTTTCAATAGTGAAAGCGTTCGCCTTAACGTGACAGGTCTTTGTTCCAAAATACCTTGGCTCTTCATTTGTGCAAGTTGTCATAAGTAGCTTGTCTCAAATTGAAGAAAAAACTTATGAAGTAATATTTGTGCCATATCACGTGACCACGCTTAGTTTCAAGAATTTATGCTCACTTTTGGATTTTCTAAAATTTAAGATCCAGGATTCGAAACAATATCATAACCTGCATCATGCAATAAATTTTCGAGCTGTACATTTGTCCTGTTGTATTTCTTAAGAAAGGATTTGGTCAAACATTTTGCTTAGTTAGACTTCAGACAAGTTATATATGCAGAGTAAAAGGATAATCCCTCTGTACCAGTGCATTGCCTGATATATTAACTCAAGTACTAGGCACGAACAAATGGGCTCAATTCTGTGCTCATCCTGGTGTAGTAGTAGTAGTACTAGGCAATGTAGTTGACGGGTGACCTTGACGAGCGGCGACCGAGGGAATTGAACCATGCTCGGCACGGTAGGTAACGTTGTCTAGTTACTAAAGCATCCCTCTGTTGTTCATCGGTAGTCATTATGGACCGGGGACATGAGGGGAATTTCCTAGGGCTGGAATTCTGGCTGAGGGAGTCCTGGATTAGGGGGTGTTTGGAGAGCCGGACTATACCTTCGTCCGGACTCCTGGACTATGAAGATACAAGATTGAAGACTTCGTCCCGTGTCCGGAGGGACTTTCCTTGGCGTGGAAGGCAAGCTTGGTGATACGGATATGTAGATCTCCTACCATTGTAACCGACTCTGTGTAACCCTAGCCCTCTCCGGTGTCTACATAAACCGGAGGGTTTTAGTCCATAGGACGAACAACAATCATACCATAGGCTAGCTTCTAGGGTTTAGCCTCTCTGATCTCGTGGTAGATCTACTCTTGTACTAACCATATCATCAATATTAATCAAGTAGGACGTAGGGTTTTACCTCCATCAAGAGGGCCCGAACCTCGGTAAAACATCGTGTCCCCTGCCTCCTGTTACCATCCGCCTAGACGCACAGTTCGGGACCCCCTACCCGAGATCCGCCGGTTTTGACACCGACATTGGTGCTTTCATTGAGAGTTCCTCTGTGTCGTCACTTTTAGGCCCGATGGCTTCTCCGATCATCAACAACGATGCGATCCAGGGTGAGACTTTTCTCCCCGGACAGATATTCGTATTCGGCGGCTTTGCACTGCGGACCAATTCGCTTGGTCATCTGGAGCAAATCAAAAGCTACGCCCCTGGCCATCAGGTCAGATTTGGAAGTTTGAACTACACTGCCGACATCCGCGGAAACTTGATCTTCGACGGATTCGAGCCAAAGCCGAGCGCGCCGCACTGTCACGATGGGTATGATCTAGCTTTGCCGCCGAACAGTGCCCTGGAGGCCGCACCCGCATCAGCTCCGACCCTTAATTCGGAGCCAACTGCGCCAATCGAGGATGGGTTGTTGGACACCGCCTCGGGGGCTGCAATCTCTACGGCGATCGAGCCGAACACCAGCCCTATTCTTTGCGAAGCCCATGACTCCAAGGAGCCGGACTCCTCTCCAGACTCCGAGCCCTCCGCGCCCCTACCGATCGAATCTGATTGGGCACCGATCATGGAGTTCACCGCCGCGGACATCTTTCAGCACTCGCCCTTCGGCGATATTCTGAATTCACTAAAGTCTCTCTCTTTATCAGTAGAGCCCTGGACGGACTATGGTCAGCAAGATTGGGATGCGGATGATGAAGAAATTCAAAGGCCACCCACCACCCACTTCGTAGCCACTGTCGATAATTTACACGACGTGCTCGACTTCAACTCCGAAGACATCGGCGGTATGGACAACGATGTAGGATATGAACATGAACCAACGCCTATAAGGCACTGGACAGCCACCTCATCTCATGATGTATACATGGTGGACACACCCAATGGAAGCGACGACGAGGAATACGGGGATGCAACGAGGGATCGTTCACCCGAAAAGCAATCAAAGCGGCGACGTAAGCGCCGCTCCAAGCTCTGCCTTGACAGAGACAGCAGCCATACAGACCCAGCCATAGAGCAGGACGAGCCGGCAGACGACGAACATGCTTTCGAGCAACCGTCCTAACAGGGCAACTTGGATAAACAAACCGAACACCCCGTCCCCGGTGAAAACGACAGTCCGGACGACCTTACGCCGGATAAGCTTATGGGGCAGAAGAACCTCCATAAAAGGCTCATCGCCACTGCGCATAGTCTGAAAAAGCAGAAGTGGAAGCTCAAAACTGCGGAAGATGCACTCAGAATCTGATGGAGCAAAATACACAGCACCACAGACAAATATGGCGGCAGTCGCCGCACAAAAAGCTATCCAAAGCGAAAGCTACTGCCTGAATTTGACAAGGAGGCCTTAGAGCCCCCGCAGTCAAAAAATAGGAAAGCCACCCAGTCGGATAGACGACCGCATGGCCAGCATGGAGCGGCAAGCGGCGCCGCAAGCCGACACGCGATCCACCAAAGGATCCGGATCAAAAAGATGGCCCAGCCAGATCTATCTACGGGCCAAGAAAAGCAAGCTCTAGTAAGCAATGCAACACAACAAATATCCGAACATCACGGCACACCCAAATACAGGGGTGCCACACACCCCCTATGTTTCACCGATGAGGTGCTGGACCATGAATTTCCAGCGGGATTCAAGCCCGTAAACATAGAGGCGTACGACGGAACAACAGACCCTGGGGTCTGGATCGAGGATTATATCCTCCACATACACATGGACAGAGGAGATGACCTCCACGCCATAAAATACTTACCCCTCAAGCTTAAAGGGCCAGCCCAACATTGGCTCAAAAGCCTTCCCGAAAACACCATTGGAAGTTGGGAAGAGCTTGAGGATGCTTTCTGGGCAAATTTTCAAGGGACCTATGTCCGCCCTCCGGATGCAGACGATCTCAGTCACATAACTCAGCAGCCCGGAGAGTCAGCCCAGAAATTCTGGAACAAATTTCTTACTAAAAAGAATCAGATAGTCGACTGTCCGGACGCCGAAGCCCTAGCAGCTTTTAAGCATAACGTTCAGGACGAATGGCTCGCCAGACACCTCGGCCAAGAAAAACCAAGAACAATGGCCGCATTAACAAGCCTCATGACCTACTTTTGCGCAGGAGAGGACAGCTGGTTGGCAAGATGTAGCACCAGCGACCCAAGTACATCCGAAGTTAGGGATGGAAACGGAAAACCCGACGCAACAAGGACCAGCGCCAGAATAAGAGAAACAGCCCAAAGAGCACGTCGGTCAACGCTGGATTCAAAAGCTCGCGGTAGAATTAGAGAAAGCTGCCCATCAAGGATAACAGGGACGAGCTATCCAACTTAAACAAAATCTTGGACAAGATATGTCAAATACACAATACTCCAGGGAAGCCTGCGAACCATACCCACAGAGACTGTTGGGGTTTCAAGCAATCCGGCAAACTGAACATCGAACACAAGGGGCTCGACACACCAAGTGAGGACGATGACGAACCCCACAAGCAGAGCACCAGGAAAGAAAAGGATTTCCCACAAGAAGTCAAAACAGTAAACTTACTTCACGTGACGAATAGAATGGCGCCAGCAGAGATACGCGCCATACGGCCTATCCCAAAGTAATATCACCAATGGTTGTTAAAACCGATCACCTTCGACCATCAGGATTACTCTAGAAGTATCCGGAACGCAGGCTGGACTGCCTTGGTATTAGATCCAATAATCAGCGGACTCCACTTTACAAATGTCCTGATGGACGGCGGCAGTGGTCTAAACCTGTTATACCAGGACACAATCCGCAACATGGGGATAGACCCAACAAAAATCCGCCATAGCAAAACCTCCTTTCAAGGGGTAACGCCAGGCCTGGATGCCCGTTGTATGGGTTCTCTCCGGCTAGAAGTTATGTTCGGCTCCCCGGATAACTTCCGTCGCGAACATCTAACTTTCCACATCGCCCCATTCTCAAGTAGCTATCAAGCACTGCTGGGGCGTGAAGCTTTCGCCCGATTTAATGCAATACCGCATTATGCATCTCTTACACTTAAGATGCCCGGTCCATGAGGCATCATCTCATTAAAGGGAAAACATTGAGTGTTCATCCCGCGCGGAAGACAGTGCGGCTGCCTCGACAGCCCCACAATAAAGCGGCTTCACCAGCCAAAGCACCTAAACAGGTCGTCAAGACCACGGACACGGCTAGACGAGTCCGGCATAAACATACAATTGATAAAGGCTTAATAGCGGTATACCCCTATACTAGGGGCTCTGCGCATATAAAACAAGAGACAATAAAGCTCAATTTTACCCATTTCGATTTATACTTTGTTTATTTAGTATAATTCATGTTCGGCACGATCTTTCTTTAACTAAGTTCCTCTCTTTTACAGATGAACACCGTGCTACGCCCATCCAGGATACGGCACAACGGAGATACAGGCGCAGACATGCAGCAGGGACCCGTTCCAAGGATTCTTTTCAGATTAAGACCTTGCGTAAACCTTTTTTACTGTCTCTTGTTGATACACATCCCCTGGTTTCTTGGTATAACCAAGGAGGAGGCTGGCGTTTTGGCATGTGGCCACGTCAGAATTTTGCGCGTACCTGGACACTAGGGGCTTATTACTAAGGGCGTTATCCCGCCCGCCCTCATAAAGACTGAATACCTTAGGGAGTGTTCGGCGTCGCGAGTTTGGCCTTATATGCATCAACTCCGAATCATGTCTTTCGTCAAATGTTTGGTTTTCCCGGCTCCTGTGTTTTGCTGCCTTATGTTCCGCTCTATCGGCTAAGGCGGCACCAGGAGAACTACTGCGATTGTGCCCCGGTTCGGCCAGGCGAGCACCTCAGTAGAGAAAGCCGAAAACTGACTGTCATGATATAGCGTGAGACTGGTCAACCACTCGATGACTTACCGGAATCTTTAGGATTCCTCCGCATTAACGAAGGGCCGTTTCCCAGCCAGGCACATACACGCCCCGAGTTGGGGCGAGCGCAGGTGCCACCAGGGGCTATATAAGTAGCCTCACTGTCAAACTCCTATGGCTAAGTGAAAGTGATAAAGCATCATAGTCCGATTGCCTAGTTCGCTGCGCTATCACCTCCTTTGTAGGACCAAGACGTTGGATCAAGTGTGAAAATGCGCCTCCTACGAACACCCTCACATTATGTGCGTGGGGGCTGAAGCCGACGACTGCCATCTTTCATGTTATATATACATATATGTTAAACGGCCGCACAGGAGGTGTTATAATACTTGTAGGCACAAGTATAAAAAAGTTTCTACAATTTATCACAATATTGTTTTACAATAATATACACTATTCGAATATAGTATCCTTCGAGCACTGCGTCTCTATTAAACGAGCGCCTTGCAGAACTTCCTGAAAATAGTGCTCGGAAGGTACTCGGCTTCCACCCGAGTCTAGGGATGCAACAGCGGTGGCTTCCATTTCCGCCCAGTATGTCTTGACACGGGCAAGAGCCATCCGCGCACCCTCTATGCACGTTGACCTCTTCATCGCATTGATATGTGGCGCCGCACCAAGGAACTGCTGCACCAAGTTGAAATAACTTGTCGGCTCTGGCCTCTCTGGCCACAGATGACTCATGACATACTTCATGGCGAGTCCGGACAACCTATTTAGCTCGGCCCATTCGGCCAAACGATCGGCTAATGACAGTGGATGCCCCGGATTGTGGAATTGCGACCAAAAGAGCTTTTCCACTTCGCGATCTTCTTGATCTCGGAAGTGTTCGGCCGCATCTGCGGCACTCGCTGCCAAATCCAGATAGGTGTCCGTCGTACTCCACATCCGGTCTAACGGAGCATGTTTAGGATCACAGAACTTCCTCCGCAGCATAAAGGGCTTTCCAGCCATGATCTCTCCGGCCTGACACAGCTCCTCCCTCATAGCTCTCATCGCAGAGCGAGCATCCTTGGCATCGGCAACGGCTTTCTCCAGGTCCGTCCGTCCCGCCTGATCTTCTTTTTCAAGAAGCTTGCAACGGTCAGCAGCGCTCTTCAGCTTCACAGCCATCTCGGCCATTTCTTTCTTGCTTCGGCAGTGAGCAGCCTGTTCGGCTTTCATCTCTTCAATTGCCTTTCTGGCAGCCGCATCACTTTTCCTGGCTTGCTCTTTGGCTCGGGCAAGTTCCGCCCAAAGATTCTCCATGGCAGCAGCACCATCTGCATCAAGCGCACACATTGTAAGATACTGGCATAAAGCTCCTCTTACCAGGTGCCGCCGGAGGAATTACATACCTTGTGCCTCGTCAAGCCGCTTGTTGACAAGCGCGATGTCGGCATCTGCCATGTCAAGTTGCCGCTTTAGCTCGGCAAATTTATCAGTCCGGCTAGCCACCGGACACTTCGCCACCTACGTACGAAGGCGGCATATTAGACCTGGGATTATGATCCTCTGCGCGCCGTCACTTTTGACAACACACAGAGTCTCAGGGGCTACTATATATACAGGGCACATCTTATTTATGCGCAACTGTACAAAAAGGGTACATTATTTCATGTACCTCAAAACCTGTCAGTAAACTCCTGACGGCCTCGTGCAATCCGCTCTCCGCAGTTGAAATCCTCTCAATCACCGTACCCATCAATGCACGGTGCTCCTCTGGGATAGATGCTCGCCCTAGCAGATCCTTCAGCTCCTCCGACCGTGCACCAGACGGTGCCGGACTCGTCCTATGGCCCTTTTCGAAGGCCGGATGCGGAGGGCTTTGGGGGGCCATATGACTACCTTTCGGCCCTGCCGGATTCGGAGAAACCCTCCGCGATGATACCTCAGGGTCGCCCGCCTCGCAAGGCGGTACGGCAAGGGGAGGCGTTCCGCTCTCCATCATCTCCGGAAGAAGATCCCCCGAAGACGAGCTCTGCTGAGAAGGGCTAAGGTCCGAGCTATAAGGTAAATTTTCGATTACTTTTCTCATATATAAATTAAGGATTTCTCTCATTTCTTAAAAAGAAAACTCCTCTCTACTTACGGCTCGGTGGAGGGCTGATCCCCTCGAGGGCATAATTCAGCCGAAGTATCCCCCAGCATAGGACCCTCCGGCGAAGATTTCTTCCCCCGCTTTGAGGCCATGGTCTCCGGGTCTTCAGAGGCGGTCCTCTTCTTCCCCGAAGGAGAGGAATTTTTGATTCCTCCCTTCCAAACAGCCTCCTTCAAGGAGGCCGTAGCTTCCTTGTCCCCTCCCTCGCTTCCCTCTAAAGGCACAACCTCCAACATCCTGACTAGCACGGGACCCGGCGTGGTCTCGGGGAGGGGGGCCTGACACCTGATTAGCTTTGCTTTCGCTATCCACTCCTGTTTAAAGGACATCTATTTTAAGGGCAATTTTATGATAAATATATGGATAGCAAGTCCGGGCACAAGGCTACTTACTTGAGTATCCGGTCGATTGCAGCTCAGACCTACGTCCTCCGTAGAATCCGGACACACAACTTGTGGTCCGAAGAACAATTTGTACATCTCCATGGGCGTCATGCCAAGAAAATGTTGGAGAACTCGTGGTCCCTCCGGGTTGAACTCCCACAGGCGGAGGGGGCGATGTTTGCAGGGCAGAACTCGGCGAATTAACATAACCTGCGTCACCACGACCAGACTGATGTCTCTTTCTAGGAGATCTCGGATGCGGCCCTGCAACAAGGGCACGTCCTTTGCCGGCCCCTAGTCCAGCCCCTTATTGACCCATGACGCCAGTCGTGGCGGGGGACCCGAGCGGAAAGCAGGCAGTGCCACCCACTTGGTGCTCCTGGGAGCTATGATATAAAACCACTCTCATTGCCATAAGCTAGACTCCCCTTGAAAAGAGCCCACGGGCCGTGGAGCACCAGCATTATTGCTTATAAAAGCACCTCCGCACTCCACATGCCGTCCCTCGATCATCTTCGGCTCTACTTTGAAGGTCTTGAGCCATAGTCCGAAGTGAGGATTAATATGGAGGAAGGCTTCACACACGACAATGAACGAGGAAATATGGAGGATGGACTCCGGAGCTAAGTCGTGAAATTCCAGCCCAAAATAAAACATGAGCCCCCTCATGAAGGGATCCGTCGGGAAGCCTAGCCTCCGAAGGAAGTGAGACATGGACACCACACTCTCACCAGGCTTGGGAGTGGGAATGATCTGCCCTTGAGCAGGCAGCCTGGCCTCTCTCAACTTCAACACGTCCTCCTCCGTGATGGAGGAGGGCATCCATCGGCCTCGAAGGTCGGAACCGGACATTGTCGAAGGTCCGAAGCGCCTGAAATCCGGAGCCTTGGGTGTTGGAACTCGAGGCGAAGGGCGAACTCGTTTGAGATTGAAAGAAAGGAGTAAGGCGTTGGTCTCTTTATAAGAGGTTGAATACCAAGGGCCTTCCCTTGACCGTTTGGGGCTCGCCTTTGATCGAGAAAACATACCAACGGGTACGGTTGGGTTACCCACGCCTGTATTGATGAGAATCCCGGAATAAGGGGACACGATCTCTGCTTTGACAAGACGTGCCAAGGAAACTGCCTCGCTAAACGCGCTGAGGTGGGATAGTAAAACGATTCGAATAAAGACTTGGACGTGATGTGATGTCACGCTACGGAATATGTCAGCAGATTAGATTTGTGTAAATATTATTCTCTCTATGCAATATGTGGAAACTTATTTTGCAGAGCCGGACACTACCTTTGTGTTCAAAATCTTCTATGAAGTACTTGGAGGAGGAACCCGCCTTGCAATGCCGAAGACAATCTGCGCGCCGGACTCATCGTCATTGAAGCATGGTTCAGGGGCTACTGAGGGAGTCCTGGATTAGGGGGTGTCCGGATAGCCAGACTATACCTTCGGCCGGACTCCTGGACTATGAAGATACAAGATTGAAGACTTCGTCCCGTGTCCGGGAGGGACTTTCCTTGGCGTGGAAGGCAAGCTTGGCGATACGGATATGTAGATCTCCTACCATTGTAACCGACTCTGTGTAACCCTAGCCCTCTCCGGTGTCTATATAAACCGGAGGGTTTTAGTCCATAGGACGAACAACAATCATACCATAGGCTAGCTTCTAGGGTTTAGCCTCTCTGATCTCGTGGTAGATCTACTCTTGTACTACCCATATCATCAATATTAATCAAGCAGGACGTAGGGTTTTACCTCCATCAAGAGGGCCCGAACCTGGGTAAAACATCGTGTCCCCTGCCTCCTGTTACCATCCGCCTAGACTCACAGTTCGGGACCCCCTACCCGAGATCCGCCGGTTTTGACACCGACACTGGCCGCCAGATATTTCGACTTGAAACGCTGAGGCTCGACTGGTTGGGGTTGCCTAATATGTGTACCACGCACGCCACTGAAGGACATGAGCCCGATTTTTTTAGGATCAACACGAGCCAAGGTCTGGCTGGTACGCCGTTGGGTCCTACCATTCGAGAATACGAAAGGAACCTTTTAAATTGCCGAACGACTCTATCTGTATTACAATACCCGTATTTTCCTTGCAAATACTAATCTCAACGTGGTAATTGATTTATGACGAGTTGTTGATTTAGAGTGAGTTTGTGATATAGTGATCTCAACATGGATTTCACATTTCATGGTATCCCTAGTAAGTTTTCCAATGCAAATTCAAATTTAAAAGATGAACAATATGGAGGTGAGAAAACTTTGTATGTATCAAGCATATGACCACACACACACACAGAGACACACACGCACGAACACAACAAAAATCCAATAAGTATAGTGCATCTATTTTTCCAAACGATGCATGTATGACACGAATTCAAAAATACTCCTTTTATTCCTAAATATTAGTCTTTTAGAGAGTTCAACAAGTGACTACATACGGAGCAAAATGAGTGAATCTAGACTCTAAAATATGTCTATATACATCCGTATGTGCCAGTCCATTTGAAGCCTCTAAAAAGACTAATATTTAGGAACGAAGGGAGTAAAATGTAAGACATCCATAGTCCTTAGTTCAATATTTAAAATGAACATGAAACTGAAACATGAATATTAAGTCTAGTACTACATTACATGCAAATGTTGTGTGTAGGCGGAGCTATGATTGTCGAGGGCCAACCCCTTGACCTTAGATAAAATTGTGGAGCTCTGTTTAAAGTGGTTTATATTATATTTGTCCCCACCCTCCCTACCACCGATTGGTTGTGCACCCCCACCCCTCCTCCCCGGGAGAATATCATGTGCCCCCATACCTTAGATGCTACATGCCGATACGAGTTGCTTGGAGCTTGTAGATCTGAGATATAGCAGCTCACATGATGTGTCTTAATATTTTTGCAGGAAACCTTGATGAGTTTGAGAATTGCACACAATTTGTACAAAAACTACTTAGATGCCCTTTGATCCCATATCCAACGACCTTGAAGCTCGTATCACCATAGCATCTAAGATGAAGGAGGACATCATATTCTCCTATATGTAAGAATATCATGTGCTACCACACCTTAGATGCTTTGGTGATACAAGCTCTTTGGAGGCGTTGGATTTGTGACCCAACACCTCCTCGGTGGTTCGAATGGTTTTTTGCAAAAAGCCCCAAAAGAGTTCGGCCACTGCTTACAAGCACAAAGACTGCTCAGATGCCATTGGATCTCAGATCAAACGACCTCCAAGCTTGTATCACCGTAGCATCCAAGCTGCGATAGCACCTTATGTTTTCTCGCACGGGAGAGTATGAGGTGCTCCCGCACCATAGATTCTATGGTGATACGAGTTCACTGAGATCTAATGGCCCACAGTAGGAGGTTTGAATGTTTTTGCAATATACGGCTGATAGAGTTTGGGAAATGAGCAGAAAGTACAAGTACTACGCATGTGCCATCTGATCACTGATCATACGACCTAGACGCTCATATCACTGTAGCGGGTAATTAAGCTATGGGGAGCACCTAATATGAGCACGGGGGAGCCATTGGATCGAAGATGCAGCGGCACACACAAGGCCTGAATGTTTTATTTGCAAAAAAACCTTTGGAGAGTTTGGAAATTGTGCATAATTACAAAGACTACTCCCAAGCCATTGGATCTCACTTCCAACGGTGTAAAAACTCGTATCACCATAGTATCTGAGCTACGGGGTGGATGTGATATTCTACGCCGCTGTCATTTTTGTTCGTAAACTTGCAAAATACATGTAACTCGTGCCATTACTTGTCTAACCGCGCGAAGTGTTTGTTCAAAAAAACCATCCTACACTGAAATATTGGAACAACACATGGGGGTCCCACTTGTCATTAATCAAATTTGGACCTAAAACTAACAAATCTGAAAGACGAGATTTGAACTAGCAACCTGGACTACAAAGCGTAAGTCGATAGCCTGAAAAAACAAACGGTTGTTGGCTTTGTCCCATAACTTGATTTTATACAGTACTTGCATTGAGTAGAGTAGAGGGAGTGCCTCGTCAACACGTGCATGACCGTTGTCTCACTTACTGGTGGGTCCCAGGTCTGTGATCTCAATCTCTCTTCTCTCCATCGTCTAACCTTTGCACGGGCACACATGAAGAGCGGCGCTAGCTTGCCGTGGTGTTATTACAACTAAAAAAAGCTTGGAAAATAGAAGAATCGCCTAGAACAAGAGATGTTGTGGCTAGTCGAGACAGAGCTAACCACATCTATCCTCCGTGCCACGTTTGCATGATGAAGCTATGTGGCTAGTGGGGTGTTTTCGACTGACTGGCTGGGTCCCGAGGTCGAACCATAGGTACTACATCTGATACAGTATATTTTTACACGCACATTTTTCCTCCGTGCCGAGACGTGGCACACCCTACCGCGCGGTTTTGGGGTCCTCCGTGGTGCACGTATATATTCTTCCTAACGTGGGACGCCCTACCGCGCATTTTCTGGGTCCTCCTCGGTCGTAGCGCCGAAGCAAGTAAATGAGTCGTCAAATCACGAAAGACCACCTTTCCCGCCGAGTACATCAGTGAAGCACGGTGGCTAGCTAGTTGGGCTAGTTCGACCGATTAGCTAGGCCGCCTCCACATTTGTTTTTTCACCCCTTTTTTATCTACTTGCCGGCAGGTAAATTTAAATATCCACCGCGGCGTTGCTCTGGTGTTTGGGTGTGGCAGGATTTTTAATTTTTTGATTGACAGGAGCAGGTGCGGCGGGATTTTTAATTTTTTGATTGACGGGAGCAGGCGCGGCAGCAATTAGTCACGATGACTCCGCCTGTAAAATCCCACTGCTCCCTAATGTGAGAAGTCATCGACTGGTGTTTTACCATGGTGAAAACCAAAAGATTCCCCGCTCCCTCCGCCTTCCCATAGATTGCATTGCATTTCAGACGTTTCGTCCCCTTTGCTTCCTCTCCCCATTGCTTCTACCTGGTGCCATGGCGGCACAGTAGATCACAGAGTCCGAGGTGAGGCTCCTGACACAGGAGCTCCATGCCAAGGATGCGGAGCTCAGGGCCAAGGACGTGGAGCTCCGTGAGCTCAAGGAGGAGAGGAGTGCCATGCTCCTCCGTTATGTGCGGGAGTTCACGGAGCTTCAAAAGCGGCAGGCGTCCACCACAAAGATGCTCGAGGCGTCAGGGGAGCCGGCTAGAGCGCGAGCAGGCCGATCGTGACGAGGTCTAGGATCGCCTCAGCCACTTGGTGAACGAAGTTGCCATGCACGTGTTGCGGCTGCGCGATGCCTACTGTCGTGCCAGCGCGACGATGCCGGCCGTCGGGCTAAACCCGTTCGACCACCCGGTCGACTTCAACAAGCTGCGGCTTCCTGACCTGGTCTCCTTCTTCACCTATATCTCCGAGGAGCTGAGCCATCTTCGCGCGATGGTGGGGGCTGAGCTGGACAAGGAGGGGTTGCAGGCTGTCGTCGCTGTTGCCGGGCGAATCCTTTCAGGGCTCCGTCATCGGAATGCATTCGTGCCATTGCACGCCGTCTTTGACGAGCTGGCTCCCGTCGACCGCGAGCGGGCTCTGCGGGCGGTTGCACCCTGCATCACCAATGTCGTGCGCCTCGAGAAGCAGAGGGACTTCAGTGGTGTTTAGGTGCCCTCTGCATGGGCATGTCCATGTCTCCATGCAACATGACCGTTGGATCAAACTCAGACGGTGCAGATCAGTCACTGTAGCACAAAGCGTGTGGGTGTGTTTGGTTGCATTCTCATCTCAATATAGTTGTTTCCTCTTCGTGTATTTTTATCAACCTACTAGTGTGGAATCATGCACCCTTCATGCACTCTGCCAAACACCCAAAAGTGGACCGAGAAGGGAACTTTTGCTCCCATCCTGTGCACCCTTCATACACCATGCCTAACACTATTCGTGCTTCATACGGTTCATGTTTCGTGGAGTACTGTAGCACCGTACTCTCCGTGCGCTGTGGACCTAGTTCTGTTAACATTGATCCCACCGTTCATTCTCGACTGGACAGTCGAAAAAGCGGTACTATGTTACATATAGGAGAAGTTGATATGCACACAACATTATTTGTTATCGTCATATCTTACTACACTAGCAACAAGATTGTGTAGTACTGATGTATGAAACACTGCACATGCCTAGTAGTAGGAGCACTGTGTATGTTCAAGTGGCTGCCGTGTTTCGCACTCCTCCGTCGTAAGAGTGGAAACTTTTGCTGTAATCATTTTTTTCTTCAGAAAAATAGTGGACACGCTCTACCGTGTGGATCCTCCTCCAGCCATGCACTAAATTACTCACTTTCGCCGACATGTGGGACAGCCAGCACCTGGGTCCACCAGCCATGCACTAAATTACTCCATAGTAGAGTGACGGTAGATTACCCTGATCGAACCGCCATAGTAATGCCCAATGAGCCGTCAAATCACAAAACCCCCTCCTTTCCAGCAGTAAGTTGGACGGACGAAGCAACCATCATTTCACTCTTCTCTCTCAGCTTCCTCTCTTGAAGAAAACCCCCACTCTCTTCGCTTCTCCCTCATCTCGTTCCTCCTTTCACTCTTCTCTCTCAGATTCCTCTCTTGGATGGACGTCGGAGCACCGGCCGACGTGTTGTCTATGGCTCTGGCCAAAACCATCGAGGCTCATGGTACGAAGAAGCGCAAGCACCCCGCCGAGACTACCGCAGACAAGCTCAAAGCCATCGCCCTGTCCAAGCCCCCCTCTCCGAGATCCCTCATTAAGCAAGTACAAGTAATGTCTCTTGTTGACGATCTTTTTCTCGATCTTGATTGTGTTTTTTCATCTAACACGCAGTACTAGTACTGGTAGTACAACTTTCTGGGTGATCTTGCATGTGATTTTAGTGGGCCAAATGACGGTTCTAAATTCCTCTTTTGACCAAAACATGCGAGAGGTTGACACTGATTTCTTATAGATTACTTTCAACTACTCCCTCTGTCCCAAATTTTTTGTCTTAGATTTGTCTAGATAGGATGTATCTAATACTAAAATGTGACTTGATACATGCGTATCTAGACAAATCTCAGACAAAAATTTTGGGACGGAGGGAGTACTTTATGAACATCAATGCTACCTTTTAAGAGGGTATATTTGCCTCAGTAACTTGTGTTATGGATATTGCATGCAATCCCTCTGCTCTCATGCCTTTGAAGACATGTTCTAGTGTCTTGGTTCACTCATTTCTATGCGTATATATAGTCATATATGGAGTATAATATCGAAAATCATCTTATATTTCTGAACATAGGTAGTAATAAAATATGGTTTCTGTTTGAATTAGAACCAGGTCCGCGGTGGAGATGAAGTTCTCAAAGTCATGCCGTGTGAACTGGAAGACCTGATGATGCGTTCTACTGCTGAACTATCCAGCTGCTGTGTCCTTGTCACCACATGTCCTGAACTAGTGTTTTCCTATAGCATTGTTGTCAGGCGTGTTCTCGTGGCTGTACTTGACCACAACAATTTCTTGGTTGTGCCTTCGATTATGAATGGTGTGGTTCTTGTAAAGCTTCCCAACAAATCTGATGTGGCCTATCTTCATCATCATGTTTATGAGTGGAAAGACCACTCTGTTAGGTTCTCCAAGGTTGACAAGATGGTGATGGTGCACGTAGACATCTCACACGAAGTCCATGGCCTAGTCAGCTATGTGGGGTTCATCCCGTAGGTCGGTGGCAAGAAATAGTCTGCAGAGTTTAGTTAGTGCAACTTTGCTTGTCTGTAGTAAGTACTATTGTTCAGTACTTGATTTCTGTTTGTGAACCCTGTATTGTTTATTAGTACTGCTGCTTTTGGTGTGTGGTCAGTCCTGAGAATGATCTATGTTAATGTCTGTCCACTCAATTCAGTCTGTATATTTTGAAGTATCCAGATCATATTTTTTGTGAGGACGGTTTATCAATTATGGTTACACTCCAATATCTGTATGCATTGCAGGGTTTATCGCACCCACCAGGATTTCCAGTCCCATGGATGTTCGGTCCATACGATTTGTCACGACCTTTGGACTGTCCTGCTTGTGGGAGTAGGCGGGGCCCCTGCATGCCACGCGTAGTTGGATGATCAATCTTCTATTTAGTACTTCAACATAGTGATTTCCTGGTAAGGATTCACTCGTGTCACATCAAGTAAATCTTATTGATTTACTGTCTAAATCTTATTGATTTAATGTCATGTTTTCTTTCTTTTCCTGCAATTTTAATGTAGGTTTTGCCATGTGACATTCATCACAGAATAAACCGTTTGGTTTGCTCTACGATGGCTATTTTTGCAAGTTTCACTTCTTATGTCGTGTCAGTAACGAAGGCACTGTCCATCACTTATATTACTGGGAAAAAATGGATCAGTCTGTTGTTTGAGTACAAGATGGATCCCTATGATGAACTGCAGTTTGGTTTAACAAAAACGCCACAATTAGTCCTTCTCGCGTTTAAAAGGAATGAAGAAAAAAAACTGGATCATGGTCATGAATCCTAGTCAAGTTAGAAAGCTGATCATAGCAGACCAGACACGATCGCCGCTGTCTCGCACAGATCGAGCACCGACAGTTGCTCTAGCACTGACAGCGGCAGTAGCTCGGTCTAATCTAGCTGAGGATTGGGCACCGACTGCGTCAGCGGATCAGTCTGATCTACCGGAGGATCGGGCATCGACACCGGCACCTGCTCTGAAACCGGCACCAGCTCTACAAGGAGCACCATCTCCGATAGCAGCAGCGGCTTCGCCACCTGCACCAACACTTGCACTTGCATCTGCTCCGGCCCGTGCAGTTGCACCGGCAACAGACTGGGCTGCAGTTCGCACTTCATATACCAAAGTCCTTACAAAAATTGACATGTCCACCTTCTTGGTAAGCATTGGGCGCCCAAGTGCTTCGTTCTTTTTTCTTTCCATGTTGTTTCACATGATTCACTGTGTTGATCTAACTGTTTGGGTATTTCTTCTTGTTTACAAATAGAGAACTCCTAGAGCAATGAGGGAGCCGTTCAACAATCCGGGTGATCGCGGCCAAGTTTCTCTTACCATGCGCAACCTTGGTGTGAATGAAGCTGCTCAATATACCGTAAGTACAAAGGATGGTCGCATGATGATTGATGCTAATGGATGGTCAAGGTTCAAATCTAAATCATGTCTTGCGGTAGGGGATGATGTCAAAATCGAACTTTGTCGGTAAGGAGAGCTGGTCCAAATCAACTTTGAAATTCTTCAGTAGCAGCACACAACTGCCGAACTAATCTATCCTCTGAGAGATTTTGATGTAATAATCTGGCATGGTGAAACAAGTGTCCTATGTGTATAAGTTGTACGACAATATTATTTATCACATGGTATATCGTTGATAGAATTGCAACTCTGATTGCTAGATAGGAACCGTTGTTCGATTTCATTCCAACAGCTGCCGTGCTTTATTCCATTTTGTGTATTCGCCTTGCGACAACATCTAAAACCAGCGCCGTACCGATCGCTTGCAATATGAAAAGCGGTGAGGTAGAACACATGGGCCCCCAAACATGCAGGGTCGGCCTGCGGCCCAAAGTCCAGAACCGTGAGCCTATCTGAGTATTATATTCTCAGCTGAAGCCCCATAAAAAAAGCTGAACCCCCATAAAGAAAGCTGAACCCCCATAATGCCCGTGCGTTGCAAAGGGAGTATATTTCTTGGCAAGGTGAGCCTGTGATATAAAAGATTAGTATATTTCTTTACAGAGGGAGTATCTCTCTGTCAAAAAATATATTTATGTGTAACTAGTTACTCCTATCTTTCTACTTCCTTTCACTGATATGTGGGGCAACCGGCAACGGGGTCCACGTGCCATATGCACAAATTAGAGTGCACAACTTCACGGTAGACACACCCCGGTCGTAGCACTGCAGTAATGCCCAATGAGCCGTCAAATCACAACCCCCCTTTCCAGCTTTAGCAGTAAGCTGGACGGACGAAGCGGCAATATTTCACTGGGCCTGAATCCCCTTCTCCCTCGTCTGCTTGTTCAGAGAAAACCCCCTCTCGGCGATTGCATAGGGTTTTCTCATGGAGAACTAGGTATGAATTCTTCATCCATCCCCGATAAATCCAAGTCCCTTGATCGCAGGTAATCCTAGGATGGCAGCCGCCGCCGTTGATGCATTTTTCTTCCTACTGAATCTAGTGTGTTTCATTTGCAGTGCCCAAAGTGCGAGTACCCTATAGGTTTCTGCGGCCTCAGCTAAACGCCACACTTGTTCCTTCTCATCCTGACACAACATTTTGAAACGCGCACAGTATGTTCCTAGAATCCTCTTCTCTATCCGGGAGGGTGGGTTTTTTTGAACATATTGTGTTCTCATATTATTTTTCCTGCAGTGTATTATTTGCTCTGCCAGAACACATGTACTCAAGATGCTCGGCCTTGCCATAACTGAATACACTAGTTTAATGGTCACAGCGAAGACAAGCCATGTATATAAGTTCCGAGTTGGGTTCATGAACCAAGAAGATCGCTGATTTTTTATGGCCGAACTTGGATAAACTTTCTCAAGTGTTACAGACTGAAAGTTGGCGCACGGATGTTGATGGAAATAGCAGAACCTGGTCTAATCTTCACTGCGATCTTCCACCCCGACGTCGTTCCAATTGTTCATCCATGTTAGTTTTGTATCTGGTTCTTGCTTGTTGCCTCGATTACTTCTTAATCCACCTATTCTGTCTAACTAATCACAATTTAACTTTAGAAGTAGCAATGAATCTCTCACGAAGATGCTACTTCTAACTAATATTTTTCTTATAATTGGTGGCACGTGTAGGTTTTTTCAGAGTTAAGCAGTCTGCTCGTTTGTACTCTGTAATAACTCGGTTGTTACTAATGGCACTGAAGTTGAATGGATCGACATCCACAAGTTCCTACACTTTATTGATCATCTTGAGGTCCTTGTGGGGCGTTTCAATGGTGGAAGGC
This sequence comes from Triticum aestivum, assembly GCF_018294505.1. Taxonomy (NCBI): domain Eukaryota; kingdom Viridiplantae; phylum Streptophyta; class Magnoliopsida; order Poales; family Poaceae; genus Triticum; species Triticum aestivum. Next base: position 151,394,495 of record NC_057809.1, read on the forward strand.
CACGTAGGATATGTGTGCCACTGCTGCACTTGTTGAACAGGTCCAACTGTGTCGAGAAACTTATGGTACGAGCTGTTTTCTGTTATATATGTTGTTCATAAACTATTGCTTATACACAGTTTTACATCTGTGATCTTCTTGAAATAGGAACTGCCGAGTTCTATTGTTCCTATACAGATGCCTGACCATGGTCGGGTCAGACTTGCGCTTGGTCACAACATGATGTTTATGTCGACCTACTCAATTCCCCTTGGAGGTGAAAAGATACTTATTCATGGGTGGTCTCAAATAATGAAGGCCCATCCATCTTGGACAATAGGACAGAAGATTATGTTCATGCTTTTCCATGGCTCTAAAGCGAATATCCTATTTATTGACCACGTTGCGAGATGAAGCCGCTTTCAGAAGGTTGTGGATGCACGGGGTGGCGCCTGGGCCTTGTCCTGGGGCTTGGTGGCCTCACCCTTGGTTAACTGTAGGCAAAGTAGCACTGTTCGAGGCGTGCTTTGTACGGTTGAACATGTATAAGTACTCATACTACTTTCAGCTTTGGTTGTTAAGTGCCCCTGCTGGTTTCAGTTAAGGTTGTTAAGTACTCCTGCTGTTTTTACAGTCTGTCGTGTTTCTTTAGTCCTGTCTTCCTCCAGCCGCCAAAACCAAACCAGCGTCGGTGGGGCCGCCTGCTTCCGCCTCCCACAGCTGGCTGCGCCTCAGCGCACGCATCGCCGCCCCACCGTCTCCTAAATCATTAATGCTGACATCCTCTGCGCGCTTTGGTGCGCTCGCCGCGGCGCCGCCCTCTCGCGTTGTCAACATGGTCAACAAACAAAAAGAATCGGCAGAAGTACGTGGAGAGGATGACAGTAGGGGCCCACCACGTCAGCGTATGGAAAAATAAAATGCTTCCTCCTAGTGTTTTCCTGACATCTAGGACCCACGACATTATGAGCGTATATACTCAATAGACAAGAGAACAACACAAGATCGGCCGACACCTAGGACGTAGCTACTCGAGCAGTATTTTTTTGTTTGGTATTGTTGAGACGGAGCAGGGTTTGAACTGGGCTGTGGCCCGTCTAGCCCAGGCTTATATTTTATGTTCACCATGTGACCAGCCCAGCTATTTTTTCTTTGTGAAAATGAGCCCAGTTTATTTTTTCTGAAGAATACCCAATCCAGGCCTACTTATTTTTCTAGCCCTGATGGGCTGCAACTCTTTCAAGACGCCTGCAAATCTTGAAAGTAATATGAAATGGGTTGTAAATATAAAAACAGATGACAAATTAGCAATTACTTATAATTTCTGATTTTTTTTTCATATTTTCAGATTCCTATTTCACTGGGCATTAACCTAATTTAAATATATCTTCAAAGTACTTTAAATATGGCTCGACATTTCGGTATTAAAAATAGTTTGGAACCCACAGAAATATGCGAAATTGGCCCTGGCCAACCAAAAAAAACCGACTGCAATAAATTGCATAAGAAGTTGCCATGAGCTATATATAAATTATTAAAAAAAGAGGGAGTGATCTGACTTGTGGGCCTGTTTAGTCGACGCGTATGCAAGATTTTTTAGTTATTATATACGTCAACAAACGAATCTAGCAGATGTAACCGTTGGATGTCAATCCAACGGCCGTCGTGTTTCTTCAATCTCTGATCTTCTTGCTCCAGCCACCAAAGCAGTGCCGGCGGGACCACCTACTCCCGCCTCCCGTGGCCGGCTGTGCTGCCGCGCAGGCCTTAGCGCCCCCTACTACTCCCACCGCTGGCCAGGGCATCCCTCTACTCACCCACACCCCCTATTATTCTGCGGCGATGACAGCCTCACATCGCAGCCGAACCGGTGAACCCTCGTACTCCTCTCCGCATGTGGTTCCACTTCCGCGTCTTCCCCAGCTCCGCGTCGTCCCTTCCTAGGCCTCGCCGTTGTCCACCGCCGTGGTGCTCTTGGCGCGGCGTGGTCAATGTGGTCAACAACCGACTTCCATCGGAAGAGTATTGTACGTGGAGAGGCTGACAACTGGGTCCCACGGCAGCCGCAAGGAAGTGCCTCCTTATTACGCGGAAAATAATTATTCCTCCACCTGACAGTAGGGACCCACCAGACGGGCCACCAGTATTTCACGAAAAAAATGTTTCCCCCTGACTGCTGGGACCCACAGGACGGGCCACCGTATTTCGCACAAAAATGTTCCCCCCGCTGTCAGCTCGGACCCACCGGAAGTGCCTCCTTATTACGCACAAAAAATGAATACCCCTGCTAGCTGGGACCCACCTTGGTGGGAGGCTGACTTGTGGGCCTACTAAGTTGACTGGGACGGAGGCCTTTGTTAACTTTAGTCAATATATGAACGATTCTAGCTCGAGTGACCATACGATGTCCATCCAACGGCCGTAGTGCTTCTTCAACCTCTGGTCTTCTTGCTCCAGCCGCCCAAAGCAGTGCCGGTCGTGCCGCCTGTTCCTGCCGCCCATGGCCGGCTGTGATGCCGCGGAGGCCTCACCGCCCCCTACTACTACCACCACTAGCTAGGCCATCCCTCTACGCACCCACACCCCCTGTTATTATGCGGCGACGGCGGCCTCGCACCGCAGCCGAACGAGTGAACCCTCATACTCCTGTACGCGTGGGCATCCACTGCCGCATCTTCCCCGGCTCTGCATCGTCCCCTTCCTAGGCCTTGCCGTCGTCCACCGCCCTGGTGCTCTCGGCGTGGCGTGGTCAATGTGGTCAAGGAATGGCTTCCATCGGACGTGGACTGTACGTGAAGAGGCTGACAGCTGGGTCCACGGCCGCAGCAAGAAAGTGCCTCCTTATTATACGCAAAATAATTATTCCTCCACCTGACAGCAGGGACCCACCGGACGGGCCACCGTATTTCGCGAAAAAAATGTTTCCCCCTGACTGCTGGGACCCACCAGCTACATCTTCGCACGCAAGGAAGTGCGTCTGAAATTCGCCCCCCTGACTGCTGGGACCCACCAGCTACATCTTCGCACGCAAGGAAGTGCGTCCGAAAAAAACAATTCGCCCCCTAACTGCTGGGACCCACCAGCAACATCTTCACACACAAGGAAGTGCGTCCGGGCAAAAAAAAACGATTCCCCCCTGACTGCTAGGACCCAGTAGCTACACCTTCGCACGTAAGGATGTGCGTCCGGGCAAAAAAACAAAACGATTTGCCCCCCTAACTGTTGGGACCCACCAGCTACATCTTCGCATGCAAGGAAGTGCCTGACAGTTGGGACCCACCTGGTCGAAGCGTACGTAGCGTTGTCATTATGGCCGCGAACGTGTATGTACATATATACTGGTCGATGTAGAGGCGCACACATGTCGTAGTAGAGGCGCGTATGTGTTGTAGTAGAGGCGCGCATGTAGCATGTACATGTACGTACAACGACCAGGGTGCAAGAAAGAAAATACGGCCACGTACGTACATACGGGCAGGGTCTCGAACGCCTACTCGCGCATACGTACGGCCAGGGCTCGTGTACATGGCTTGGTCGGAACGGAGAAACAACGTCGTCCTCGTGTTCATGGGGAGGCAACGGAATGCGTCGTGTTCATGGGGAGGCAACGGAATGCATCGTGTTCATGGGGAGGCAATGGAATGCGTCATGTTCATCGGGAGGCAATGGAACGCGTGGGAGCCAACCGGCTGGGTTGGAACGGAATGCATGGTCGTGTTCATCAGGAGAGCTTGGACGGAACGGGCGATGGAAACGAGGCCAGGCGTACCACAAAATGGAGGAAACGGCCTTGTGTTCGACTGGCCACGTTCGAAACGGGATCCTGTTCATCGGGAGGGGTCTGGTGTACCACAAAACGGAGGAAACGGACCTCCTACGGTTGAAACGGGGGTTCTGTTGATCGGGAGGGGTGTGGCGTACCGCAAAACGGAGAAAACAGACTTGTGTTAGAGTGCTACGGTCGAAATGGGGGTCCTGTTGATCGAGTGGGGTGTGGCGTACCACAAAACGGGACTCCACAGGATACTGTTCATCTCCACCGTCGACCTCCTCCGGCCTCCATGGGCTACCGTCGACCTCCTCCAGCCTCCACAGGCACCTGTTCATCCAGCCTCCACCGCGCGCTACTCCACCGGCTACTGTTCAACCACCCCTCCACGGGCACCCCTCCACCGTCTACTGTTCATCCAGCCCTCCACACCACGGGGTCCTGTTCATCTAGAGGCAACGCCACCGCTCACTGTTCATCCGCCCCCCCACAACGCTCATTGTTCATCCAATCAATCGGCTTCAGTTAGCAGCAGTAGCGAAGGAATCGCTCGATCAGGTTCAGTTAACAGCCATCGATCGATCGCTCGGGTTCAGTAATGCGTAGCCTGCAGTGCAATCACTCGGGTTCAGTTACAGCCCAACGCCTCGCTCAGGTTCAGTTAGAGCCAACGCCTCACACACACGCGCGTACGTGTACGAGAGAAACACACATTGCTCAGCCCCCGACCTCCCACTGTAATCGGGAACTCCCTGAAATTTTCCTCCCCCTCGCTTCTACCATGGTTTTTTCCATCATGGACGACCCAAATAATGTCATGCAGCTGCGTCTCCGGCCCGCCCAGGACGAAAATCCCATTTTCTGTCATGATTTTTTGTCATAGAAGTAGGAGCCCACCACATCTATGATGATACCGGGTTTTGTCACAATTATCATCATAGAAGTGTCATATGTATGACAGATTTTTTTCCGTTCGGCCCAAAATGTCATGGATGTGTCTTTTTTTGTAGTGTAGCCGGCATGGCAGACAGTCATTAGAGATGGCAGGAAGGGAAAAGAAAGAGGGAACGAGGAAGGAAGCAGAGAAACGACGACGGTTCATCTACTTGGTTCGCCGGTGAGAGGGTGCAGCTGCTGCTACTGCCGGCTCCGAGTGTGGGGAGAAGATGGCCAAGAGAGATAGGGAATATGGTGGTGTGGGGATAAGAAGGCGTGGGGAAGAGACGAGGATGAGAGGGGGTGGCTGAGAAGATAAGGTTGGAGGAGAGAGGGATGGAGAGCGGTGCCAATCTGGGGGTCAGACGAAACACGTCGCCCGGGCGAGATGGTCGGTGCATCGGTAGACACCCGGGATGGGCTGGAATACGGGAGCACTCGGTAGATTAACTAGGAGGGACAATAAAATTGCTTGATCGTCATGCACACTATTGCCGGTTCTGTTCAACATTTTTTTACTTTTTGAAGCTCTATTTGCATCCGTTTGTGTTTTTTACGTACTCATATTGACTACATAGGTCAAGACACATAGTGGAAGCATATACGTCTAAACCCCAATAAAGTAAATACATAAACTATCTCCAGGCGCCGTTGATTTTGGATGAGCTACAACGTCGTAGTGAAGTCAGAAGAATAATAGCATCTCTAGCAGACCCCGTGAAACAGGGTGAACTGCAAAAATCCGGTGTCTATACGGGTTTGGCCCTTTTCTAGGCCAGACCAGAGCCCGTATAGTTGCCTGACCCATAAATATTTTTACCGTGGCCTGCAAACAAAAAAACATGTGCATTATTTATCTGGGTTCGCGGCCATGATACGGTCAGAGCCCTATCCCCCTATCGTCGTGATTCCCCCACCCCTCCTGATTTCTTGCCGCCGGCTACCACCATCCGCTCCTCCGGCGTCAGATCCTCCACCGCTCCCCCTCATGTGGCGTGGGATGTGGAGCGCCAGCCGCTCCGTCGGTGGTGATGACGACGAGGAGCTCAAGTGATGCGTCGCCGCCAATGCTGCGTAGAAGCACTCCGCCGGTGTCCCTCCTAGGCCGTGAGATAGAGGAGTACGACGGCGGCACAGTCAAATCTCTGGCACATGCAGCTCCTCTGGCGTGATCGAGCACCTCACACACGCTGCTGCCGCCGGTCAAGAAGGACGCGGGTGAGCTCCAACCACTCCACGCGGTCAAGAGTGAGGTGGATGAGCTCCACGGGTGAAGAGGGAGCCCGACACGAAGGAGCCACATGCCGGCATTGTCGGCCCTGAGGACTACCTCCCCCCTCCGAGGCGGATGCCATCGAGGCATCAATCCTCGAGCGCGGCGCGTGGGAGCAAGAAGAGCTGGTGCAACACCGACGTCGGGACGAGGAAATCAACTAGCTCATGTTCGAGTAGGGCCTCATGAAGGCGCAAGAGTTCGAGGAAAAGAAGGAGGCGTCGCACCATGAAGCCGCCACATAGGACTCCATCTACATCGACCTCACCTCCGACGATGACGGCGAGTGATCGCCGCCATGCCACCGCCGCACCCGGAGGGCTCCGGTGAGCCCCATTTTGGGCTGTAGGTTAGGGTTAGGCCGAAGCTGTGCGAATCTATACTATGTACTCGATGACCTTGTATATGTATGGATGATGGACTTCTATGCACTATTGTCATCTTTCGTGCCAAACTTCTTTTTAAAATTTATAGTTTCGATTGCGGTTTCTGTTCTTCCAAAGAGAAATCAACCCGTATATGATCGAAAATGCGAACTGTAAACCCCTTATAAGGGATGCTAGAGATGCTCTAACATGGTGCATATAGCAAAGCTCTTACTTTAACATCATTTTACTGCTATCTAAATTGCTTCAAGGAAAAACATGATACTCTATCACGCCAACAACACATATATTCTTATGCTTATGTCCAGCGTAATCCAATGTTAATAAAGAGTTCACTGTTATAAAATAAATTAAAAATCCATGTTTTTTGAAAAGCAAAAAATAAAAAGTATTCACAGATTATTCAATGAACCCCTACTCTTCTATCACGTGAAGAAAGCTAAGGTGGCTTCTTAACATCCGAAGTTCAGACTTCAAAAAGTAATAATCAATGTACTCTTATTATCGACGTTTATCAGCATTGAATGTAAAAAATGAGCGTAATAGCATATGGACCAGGTTTTGTGAGTTTATATGCCCGTTGCAATGCACGGGCATTTGTACTTATAGCAATAATAAAACACGAGTTGAGTCAGCCGGGTTCACCGTCGTGGCATTTTTACACAAAGGTCCATGTGGTTTCTGATAGCTAAACCCACAGTCCAGTAAATAAGTGGAAAAAACGTTTCAGATTTCTGCCCCACAGGTGAACACGCTCGACAAAAAAACACCCCTGAGTCGAGAGACGGTGTGTCCCACCCCCATCTGAATCTGTCGCCTCCCCACCATCGGCCCGCACCCTCTGTTGCGGCGTCCTCCCCGCACTGCGGCCTGCCTCCTCTCCACCACGCCCTCCCCCCCCGCGCCGTCCGAGTCATCCGCGCACAGTTCACCGATGCCGAGGCCCAGGCCGCCGCGCTCCGGGCCCGCGCCGACCGGCCCGAGTACATGTTGCCGGCCGCGACGGGCTACTGGACACGCTCCTCGCCGCCATGAGCAACGAGCATTGGGACGAGAAGAGGGAGGTGGAGGCAGTGGAGGAGCCGGTTGGAGGAGGTGGATCGGAAGGTGGAGACGGCGGAGGAGGGGAAGGGGATGACGGGGACAGATCGGACTACACGCCGGAGGACGAGGGCACCGCACGGCCTACCGTCGCGTCTTAGCTACAAGGTCGTCTCTGCCGTCCCGCAGCACCGACCGCCTTGCCCCGATTAGCTCTTGGATACACGAACGACCGGATGTGCTCCAGCGCCGCCGCCTATGGGCGGCTCCCCAACGATGGGTCGTCCCTTCCTCATGGTCTTGGACCTATCTCTTGTTAGATCTAATTGTATCCCTGTTTGTGGTGATTGGGTTGGGGTAGACGAGTCAACAATGAAGCTCGGTGACGTGATATGGCGCCCAGTGTAGGTGGCCATGGTGGACCTGAAGCTGGCTGAGATAAGCGATGGGGTCAGTGTTATGCTCCTCCCATTCTCATTAACCAACTGTTGGAGACTGTGGTTGCATGACTGGTGTATATATCCACTTGGACCACCAAAATCAAACTGATAGCAAGAACCAGAAATAGTGTTGATTTATAGTTTGTAAACAGATCCATATTAGTTCAGAGATCCACACAACAAATCTGTACATTCAGAATGACCACCAAAATCCAGCAGTACAATTAACTAGATTGGAAGAATTTATTTGATCAATATGTGCACATGAAACAATAAATTAACCAATGTGAACTATCCATGGAATTATGCAATGCACAGACAAATATTCAGAAAACATGATGTTTCATTCCGAGGCTATAGTTACATCACTGAAACCAAACAATTATATACGATTCCCCATAGACAGATTGCACCAAACACTCTGGTTACTTGCCTACAGCTAATTATTTTACTTAATGACAGGTATGTATCAAATTATGGAGCTTGGGGATCTGTCTTGCCTATTGTATGAACCAAAACAGCAGCCTCACTCTCTTCTTGGTATTCAATTACATTGAGCTGCTTCTCGAATGTCCCATCGCATACCGGCTGCAGCACCCCGAGCTCCTCATTATCTGATACATGATCAAGATCCATCGCCACCGACAGTTGCGCAATTGGCTGCAAGGCTTGCCCGGATGACTCTGAATCGAAACCAATCCTAGACTGGGAGTTGTATGCATCGTCCATTTGCATAGATCCAGCCAAAGCACTTATCACAGTCCGCCAAATAGGCAATCTATGTAACGCAAGGCAAATCTAGCTTAGAAATCTACACAGAACCTGCACTATGATTGGCTAAATCAACTCCCTTAGGTTCATGTTCCGTATACTTTGTTTTTCTAACCCATTCCCTGTATAGGCACTCTTGTTGGCAGCACAGGTTCAGGCCATATTCAATTATCAACTAATTATCAAGTGGAGTTGCAGATTATGAATAGGGGAATGATCATAGATGGCAACACCTGTAGTAAGATTTATCTTGATGAAGAGGCACTTGATTCACAAGTAGTTTTAGTGTTTGTTCTAGATAGCTCAAGTACTTAAGCTTCTGCAATCATGATAATCAAAAGAAGGGACCATTTAGTCAGGTCCCATTAACCAAATGCTTCACATATATTAGCCTGTATATGTTGATAGAGATGCACAGGATTCACAAGTAGTTTTAGCATTTTAGTCTCATGACATTCATGATTTTAGGATCCAACCTTTGACTAGGTTGTATATCACACCCACTAATGGTAGAGCCCTGTTTGAATACCAAATATCGTAGACGGGCAGCCTTTAGTTTGAACTTTGGATCCATTTCTTATCTCCAGTTAGCATGTTTTATAAATAATATCCTATTCTATAGCGCTAGCTTGAGCCTTGAACACCATTTTTCATTTTTTCTTTTCTAAAACCGACATCAACATTCATTCCAATTCATCTCTTGTTTCTATAATACATGCTTTCAAGGAAAAATATATGTGCAAGTACTTTAGGGGATAAGTGTTGTGCATGTTAGCTAGCAGAAATCTTATGTGTTTGAGTTTGTAATCCATATGAAACTAATAATTTCACCACGAGCAGTCTGAATTTGGATAGGACCCTTGCCTAGATCACATAGTTCTAGCTATTCATTTTATATTGGTCCATGATTTGGCAGTCTGTGTTTAATTCCATGTTTGGTTAAAATCCATGAACAAATAAGTTCTGTTTCTCCTTGTTTGATTCAAGTTTGAAAGTCTGAATGTGCATAGGACCATTGCACAGATCACATAGTTCTAGCTGTTCACATTATTTTATTTTGCCTTTTGAGTTTGTTGATATGAACTTTTGTTGGCTGTCATATTATGACTATGAAAAGTTCATATAACTGATATAGCCTTAAATCATACACGAGAAGTCCATGGTTGAGTACAAATGCTATATATTTGGAGAGATAATGCACCACTCAAACATTGCTCTCTGCCCATATTTAGTACAATCAACAACAAAGTTGACACCTAAGGTCTGACTAATGCTGAACTTTTTGATCTTTTTATTAACCACGTCAGTGGCTAAAAGAATTCATGAGTAGTAACACAGACTAAGAATGGATTTTCCGACATGGAAGTATCCTTGAGAGCACATCAGCGCCTGAAACTGATGCTCTCGCAGCTCTACACTTTTTCTTCTTCTTTCCGGACACCTGCCAGCCCAAGCATGCAAGAGCAGCAGCATGAGGTCGTGATGTGCAAGAACATCAGAGCGCTCTCACTGCAGCGGAACTACTCGGGCGTCTCTAACGACAACATGCTTGATATTGAAGTTGAAGAGTGTAGCACGGTTGAGCTGAAGCGGTATGAAAACATTAACTTTTATTAAAAATAAGGATATTTCCATGTTTAACCATATTGTTGACATTTATTAAAATTGGATATAAAAAAGATGCACAATGACACATGAAGCAGGTTGTGCCCCTTTTATTGCCCGATGTAATGCACGGGCATTTGTACTAGTATGTACTCATTTAGGGTGTAGTTACTTGTTGAAATCTCTAGAAAGGCAAATAATCCTTTCCGGTTTACATGCCTATACTAGCAAGTACTACAATAGTGGGCTTATAGCTTACTTACATAACAATTTTGTCTCATGCAAGAGCCTGGCTATATGCGTGCTCCAAGGCTCCTCGCCACGCCCACTCCTACACAAAGACTGCCACACAAGCGTTCACAACTACCACGTTCGGGTTGCGCTTGGCTCTCGCCTCTTCGAGAAGACGAACAATGATGTTACTACTTCTACAATATCGAATCAACTGTTGCATGTCTGTCGTGCTGGAGGGACAGCTTGTTATAGTAAGAAAAAGCCTGTCCTCATCTGCGAGCCACCACACACATGGACGAGGGAGAAGGCGTGTAGTAGTAAAATCAAGCTTCTCCTTGTTGTACGTGTTGACGCGACACATCATAGCACTAGCCCCACATGCTTGCCTCTAAACTTGGCTAAAAGACCCGCAGTGTACAATATATTTGCTGCAACCTCTAACATTTACCGCACCACGAATTAAAAAAATATATTCCTGTCTTGACAAGATGAGCGTGCAAACTAGAATCACCAGGATGACAGGTAGGGCCAGAACATTATTTTAATCAAAAATTTCTTCGAGACGGCCTCATAGCATGGAGCCGACCCCAATGATTTTAAGCTTAGAGGCACGATACATGCTATTCTAGACTACTCTACACATGAAACTGCCACACGAGCGTCCGGGTTGCGCTTGGCTCTTCGCCTCTTTGAGAAGTCGAACAATGATGGTACTACTGCAGTGGAGTACTACAATATGCTTTTGGCCATCTGACACCGAATGAACCGCTGCATGTCCACCGCGTACGGGAGGTAGAGCGTGTAGTGAAAGCTTCTCCTAGTCCTGCGACCCACCACACTCATGGGCGAGGGAGAGGGCATTGTAATCAAACTTCTCCTTGTTGTACGAGTTGACGTGACACATCAAAGCAGTGCACTTGATATATTTCAATAATTTTGCGTTTACCGATGCATTAATTACAACGCATGCATGCATGTCGTGACTTTCCTTTTGATACTTGCATGTGTTGATTTAATGCACCTTGAAGTAGTATGAATATGTGACGGTAAAACATTGTAATGCCCCGGCCCTAAAGCGAGAGATGGTTGTGCATGAGGAGGACGAGATCATGTCGACGGAACATGACCTAATGATGGAGCTCTCTATGGTCTCTATGGACCTCTCCTTGCTCCACTGCCCTTTGTGCCTCCGCCCCTTGAAGCCTCCAGTGTATGAGGTTTGAATACACCTCGTCCGTTCTACTAATCGAGCAAGGTGCAGGTTTCTTGATTGATGTGATGTTCGATTGATTTGTGCAGTGCAAGGGAGGGCACCTGGCTTGCGCGGACTGCTACGGCAAGCGCCCGGGGAAGCAGCGACAGTGCCAAAAGTGAGAGCGCGGCGGTGGCTTCGACGTGTGGAACACGGCGGTGAATGCCGTCCTCTCCTAGGTGACGGTGGAGTGCGTGCACAAAGGCTGTGGGCTCTACTTCACTTACCACAAGCTCGCGATCACCAGAGCGTGTGTTCGCTCGTGCCCTACAAATGCCATGTGCCCGTCTGCGGATACGAAGGCCCGCCGCCGACGCTCTCCCACCACATCAGCATTGTGCATCCCATGCCCTGAAGGAAATATGCCCTAGAGGCAATAATAAAGTTATTATTTATTTCCTTATATCATGATAAATGTTTATTATTCATGCTAGAATTGTATTAACCGGAAACATAATACATGTGTGAATACATAGACAAACAGAGTGTCACTAGTATGCCTCTACTTGACTAGCTCGTTAATCAAAGATGGTTATGTTTCCTAACCATGGACAAAGAGTTGTTATTTGATTAACGGGATCACATCATTAGTTGAATGATCTGATTGACATGACCCATTCCATTAGCTTAGCACCCGATTGTTTAGTATGTTGCTATTGCTTTCTTCATGACTTATACATGTTCCTATGACTATGAGATTATGCAACTCCCGTTTGCCGGAGGAACACTTTGTGTGCTACCAAACGTCACAACGTAAATGGGTGATTATAAAGGAGCTCTACAGGTGTCTCCAAAGGTACATGTTGGGTTGGCGTATTTCGAGATTAGGATTTGTCACTCCGAATGTCGGAGAGGTATCTCTGGGCCCTCTCGGTAATGCACATCACTTAAGCCTTGCAAGCATTGCAACTAATGAGTTAGTTGTAGGATGATGTATTACGGAACGAGTAAAGAGACTTGCCGGTAATGAGATTGAACTAGGTATTGGATACCGACGATCGAATCTCAGGCAAGTAACATACCGATGACAAAGGGAACAACGTATGTTGTTATGCGGTCTGATCGATAAAGATCTTCGTAGAATATGTAGGAGCCAATATGGGCATCCAGGTCACGCTATTGGTTATTGACCGAAGACGTGTCTCGGTCATGTCTATATTGTTCTCGAACCGTAGGGTCCGCACGCTTAAGGTTTCAATGATAGTTATATTATGAGTTTATGAATTTTGATGTACCGAAGGAGTTCGGAGTCCCGGATGAGATCGAGGACATGACGAGGAGTCTCGAAATGGTCGAGACGTAAAGATCGATATATTGGACGACTATATTCGGACATCGGAAAGGTTCCGAGTGATTCGGGTATTTTTCGGAGTACCGGTGAGTTACGGGAATACGGGGGGAGAAGTATTGGGCCTTATTGGGCCATACGGGAAAGAGAGAGGGGCTGCCTAGGGCAGGCCGCGCGCCCCCCAAGGCCTACTCCGAATTGGACTAGGGGGAGGAGCTGCGCCCCCTCCTTCCTTCCCTTCTCCCTTCCCCTTCCTTGTCTCCTACTCCTACTACATGGAAGGACTCCTAGTTGGACTAGGAAAGGGGGAATCCTACTCCCGGTGGGAGTAGGACTCCCCTAGGGCGCGCCATAGAGAGGGCCGGCCCTCCCCTCCTCCACTCCTTTATATACGGGGGCAGGGGGCACCCCATAGACACAAGTTGATCTTTGTGATCGTTCCTTAGCCGTGTGCGGTGCCCCCCTCCACCATATTCCACCTCGGTCATATTGTAGCAGTGCTTAGGCGAAGCCCTGCGACGGTTGAACATCAAGATCGTCACCACGCCGTCGTGCTGACGGAACTCCTCCCCGAAGCTTTGCTGGATCGGAGCCCGGGGAGCGTCATCGAGCTGAACGTGTGCCAAGAACTCGGAGGTACCGGAGTAACGGTGCTTGGATCGGTTGGACCGGGAAGACGTACGACTACTTCCTCTATGTTGCATCAACGCTTCCGCTTCGGTCTACGAGGGTACGTAGACAACACTCTCCCATCTCGTTGCTATGCATCACCATGATCTTGCGTGTGCGTAGGAATTTTTTTGAAATTACTACATTCCCCAACATGCCCATGCACAGGATCCAGAACGGGAAGGTGCTCCAGCTGCAAGTGCCACTGCCGGAGCCACGGCTCTTGCTGTTCGCGGAGGAGGACGGCCGCATGTTTTTGTTGGTCGGCGGCATGCTCGACATCGGCGCGCCTATCGTCGTGTTGGTCATCTTCATCAGAGCAGGGGCGTCCCCACTGCTGCACTACATGGCCAAGCTGTGGGCGAATGGCCCGGCGTGGGAGCCCAAAGGCAGGACCAACACCGTCAAGGTGGAAAAGGAGGTGACAAGCAGCAAGGATCCCAGCGACATCGCCATGCAGGAGCTGACCTTCTTCATAGTTCCGCCCAAGCTGCTGGCCGGGGCTGGGTTGTCGAGGACGGCCTCCCTCCACATTCAGATTGACAAGCTCACCTCCTAAATGATTCTACAGTGCCTTCTGTTTATCTTAGTAATATGCTAATATAGGGGTTAGCTCGGTCTACTTTAGCTTAAGAGATGGTGGGTTTTGGTGGTGATGCAGCAATTACTTTGACATCAGATCAATTGTTAAAGTAATTTCCAACAGGCAAATGGATATTTTGTGTCCCTTGGATATAAAGATCCCTTTGGTAAGAAGTATAAGCAGCTTAGTATATGCTTGTTTCAGAAAGTGTTGCATACTTGTGCGAGTTGATGCGACACATCAAAGTAGTACTACTACTATTAGTACTCACCCGACTGCGCACCATGCAGACGAAGCTCGTGTCATGCTGGTGCCGTGTACGGTCTGCACATTAACTAAAACATCGCGCCTCCAGAGTACAAGTGTATGTGGGTCGACCTAGGGAGCTAGAGATGGTGCATGCGAGAAGTCCCGAGAGACTAGATGTGTGCGTGGGAAAGAGGGAGAGAGACGATATGTGTCGATGTATTGCGTGTGAAAAAAGACTAGTGTATAGCCCGCCATGAGGCTATTCCTGTCGAACGCCGCAATAACCATAAGATATGTATCCAACGGTGCCAGTTATTGCATGTACACAGCAGTAGAAAAAGAAGTACCATGGCATATGCTACACCATGGCCGAGAACACGTGCCCACGTTACGCCATCCGGGAATAGTGCCGCACTTCGGAAAAGAAGTACCATGGCATAAATTTTGAGCTTGCGTCTCATCACATTCCAAATTACCACCACGCCATATTTAATTGAAAACCTATTCACACTGATCACAACCTAAACGGTTTCCCACTTAGGAGTGTATCAGTACTCGGTTATAAATACTACTATGCCATGATGACTGCACATTCCTCCTCAACTCCTCATCCACAAAAACAAACAAGTCATTTAGCATCCTTCCCTTGCGTCTGCCATGGCCAACGTGAGTTCTGGGTCGAGAGGTTACCACCAGGGAGAGGCGAGCATAGAAGCGTAAGCACGAGAGATGTCTCGCCATGCTGCGAAAGCACCCGACATGTCTCGCCGCGTGGAAGTAGCATCATAGAGGTCCCGCGTGCCGTCGAAGTAGCACAGAGGTCCCGCCGCATCGTCGATGCAGCAAACTGGTCCGGCTGTGCCGCGGAAGCAGCAGAGATGTCCCGCCGCGCTGCAAATGTAGAAGATACGTCCCGCTGCGCCGCGGTGGCCTGGGAAAATGTCTTGCGAGCAGGCGATGACTCTTCCATGCGCTTGCATGTGATCGTCCATAGCTAGATCGGTCAGATCTCCGGCTGGGCGAGGTTGCAGGACGACATGAAAGCCTCGTTTGAACAGGCTACTGGCGTCATCCATCAACTACGGGAGGGCAATGCGAAGCTCCAGGCTGGAAGGACGAAGCAGGCGGAGGAGACCGCTGCCTTGTTGAAGAGGACATGCGTCATCGTCAAGAAACTTATGGACGAGAATACCATGCTATGCATCGATGCGAAAGACTGGTGAAGTAATCCTTGGATGCTGCCAAGCAGCGTGTTAAGGACATCAAACTGATGAAAGAGATCATCGCCGCTCGTCGCGGGAACTAGTCTCCATGACCTACAGCGCATCAAGAAAGTAGAGATTAGCGAGCCATATCGTTGTATGCGTCTTCCTTCTTTTGCCCTTGTGTATTTCGGGCGTAGCCGCATGTGGCTTTTTTTGATTATCTTCCTAATTATGTAAGACAATTATTATCCACTGTCGTCGTCCTTATATATTCATCAGTCTTTCTATAAGTCGCAGTAGATGCTATATAGGTCCGTCGAATCTTACATCAAGATCCATGCAAAATTTTGTTTTCATATTTTCTTTTCTCTCTCTTAAATTTCAGTCGAGTGAGACATAGCCACGCCATTAAACAGGGGCTCTGGCACCATTAATGGAGACCTTGGGAGAGAGGTGGGCAGCAGATGGAGGTCAAAGGGCTCTCGTCCTGATAAGCACGCAAAAGGGTCTGATCGCACGCCTCCCATACTCAAATAGCTACCCTGCACGTCGCCTCCTAGCTAATAAAAAAGGGGACGCGTGGGGACACGTAAATGGTAAGTAGAATACCCACGGTTTCAATAATACTTGTGTTTTCAATTGTAACATGATAACACTTGTTCCAAAATGACTTTGTTGATTGTTACTGTGTGCGCCTTCGCAAATCGAACAACAAAATTACCACAACATGTTTTGCCATGTCATGACACCAAGCCAAGTTTCATGATTTCCATGCGTGTTTTCGATTTACAGGAATTAAAAAACCAAGTTTCTCAATGTCTCCAGCCGAGCCACGACGCCCAGATGTTTGAATTTCATTCCCATTTCTTGCATGGGACCTAGAAATTTACCTGAGGACACACATGCGATTTTTCAACCAACTTTGGTGCACTGTAGCATGTGCTTGTAGTTAAAATTTGAATTATGCACATTAAGTGACCAGAAGCTCATTTAATGTATAAAAAAGGACAAACGAACCCGGAATAATTCCAAAATTTAATACGACACTCATATAGTTCTATGTTGCCTCTGTAAAGAAAATCAAGGGGGAGGCATCTTATATTGTTTCGTACACAAAGGTGACACGTTCCCTCTCAGAACCATGATCATTGCTGAGAGAAGCTATGGTTTGAAAGAAGCTTATACCAAGATTTGTTCCAATTCAGCCAATTTTTTTAACATAGCATGTTAGTATCATGACATGACACCATGCCAAGTTTCATGATTTTCACGCATGTTTTGGATTTACAAGAATTTTAAAACTAAGTTTCTCAATGTTCTCGGCCGAGCCACGACACCCAGATGTTTGAATTTCATTCCCGTTTCTTGCATGTGATCTAGAAATTCACCTGAGGCACACATGTTACTTTTCAACCAACTTTGTTGCACTGGAGCATGTGCTTGTAGTTTAAAATTGAATTATGCACATTAAATGACCAGAAACTCAATTAATGTATAAAAAAGGCCAAACAAACCCGGACTAATCAGAAAATTTAACACGACAGTCATATAGTTCTATGTTGC
Organism: Triticum aestivum; assembly: GCF_018294505.1. Taxonomy (NCBI): domain Eukaryota; kingdom Viridiplantae; phylum Streptophyta; class Magnoliopsida; order Poales; family Poaceae; genus Triticum; species Triticum aestivum. Next base: position 151,411,738 of record NC_057809.1, read on the forward strand.
CTCTGTAAAGAAAATCGGTGGGGGGGGCAGCGTATATCGCTTCGCACAAAGGTGACACGTTCCCTCTCAGAACCACAAGCCTTCTTGAGAGAAGCTCCGGTTTGCAAGATGCTTATACCAAAACTTGTTCCAATTCGGCCAAGTTTTTTACCACAACATGTTAGTGCCATGACATGACGCCATGCCAAGTTTCATGATTTCCATGTGAGTTTTGGATTTACAGGAATTTAAAAACCAAGTTTCTCAATGTTCTCGGTCGAGTCACGACGCCTAGATGTTTGAATTTTATTCTCATTTCTTGCATGGGAACTAGAAATTCACCCAAGGGCGCACATGTGATTTTTCAACCAACTTTTGTGCACCGGAGCATGTGCTTGCAGTTCAAAATCGAATTATGCACATTAAATGTCCAGAAACTCAATTAATATATAAAAAAGACCAAACGAACCCGGAATAATTCCAAATTTTAACAAAATGTAAACTTAATTAGTATCTTCTCTATGTGCGAATTTAATAAATGTCTATTATATATGTTTTCTACCCTATTCAAATTTAGTAGATATGACAGTTTGATGCTCTCACATAATCTGTTATTTGCACTATAGGGGATGTTGATTCCTATCAACTACCATATACTAAAGGTTAAATCACTACAAGAAATATGTCAACTTATGACCTTATGTCAGTGACCCTCGAAGAATTGGTCATAAATTTATGACCATTTTAGACCAATTGGTCAAAAGCTGTTCAGGGGGCTTCAAACCCTAAACCATTGCGACCATTTTGGTCAGAAAGGTCGTAATTTCCTTACACGAAATGGTCACAAAGCAAACAGTGCTAGTCCGCTGCCTTATTTATAGTTGTTAATGACCAATATAGATGGTCATAACCTTGTAGATTGTGGTGGGTTGTGATGACTAGGCGCCATCTCATTAGTTTTGCCTATGTGTCATGTCCATGTGGCAGTTTTTGCCCTAGGTTGTGAAGCAACCTATATTTCTATCATTCCCAAAATTCCCAAAAAAATCTCATAAATTCTTTGGGTCATATATTCATCAAATATGTAAAAATCCTTCCTTGCATAGTTCAAAACTAATTCAACAATATTCATTTCCCTATTATGTTCACGATAACACTTTATGAAGGAAGTGCTATTTATATATTCTTGATTGCCCTACGAATTTTTGGGCACTCTTTCCTATCCAAATCATTACCGCATGACAAAATTCAGCTCCATTTGCCTAGCAAATCTTCCTCGGCAAATTTCCAAAGTTTTTGTCCACCTAGAAGCATTGTGAAGGAAGTACCTTTTTTATATCTCTAAATGACATGAAATTTATACAGTTTCTTCATATGCCCAAATTATCACCCTCCTCCAAATTGCAGCTCAGTCAAATCATCTATGTGAGCCCAGGTTCAATTTATATTTTATGGCCAAATTGGCACGTTGCAAAGCAAGTGTTATATAGACCCCTCCTATTACCCTCAAACTTTTCGGGCACTCTTCCATACCCAAATCATTGCCACATGATAATATTCAGCTCAATTTTCCTAGTAAATCTTTCTCCGGAAATTTCCAAAGTTTCTACCTCAAGAGAAGCTTTGTGAAGTAAGTACTAGCTAGGCTTACCCAAATGATCTGAAAATTGACCAGCGCATGACCATACCTAAGTAACTTACCTACACCTATTTTGAGCTCATTTCATTCATCCAATCTCTCTCACTAGTTTTCCCAAGTTTCTGTCCATAGAAGAGCATTGTGAAGGAAGTACTACTTTGGCATGTCCAAATGGTATCAATTTTCTACAATGCTTTCCTATGCCCAAATAACCATCCTCCACAAAATTTCAGCTCAATCCATTCATTATTTTGAGCCCAGCTTCAACATTCATATTTTTGTCCAGCGTCGTACTTTGCAAAGCAAGTACCACCTAGGGTCCTCCTTTTGAGCTAAAAATTTGTGAAGACATTCTCCTTAGTAGATGATCATCCTCAGCCAAAACTCACGCCCATTGGCCATGTGCATTTCCCGTACCGCTAATCAAACACTTGGTTGTTAATTCATGTTTGAGCATCGATCGGTCTTCTCGTGAGTATCTTATGTTGTAATTTTCTTCCTATCACCAACCTGGGGAGTTCCCAACCCACTAGACATGCCTAAGCCGCCCAGAACACATGGCAACATTACGGTCACGTGGTGACCACGCGACGGGCATGCGAGTTTACGCGCTCTAGAGTTGAGAACCTCGACGTATCGCCACCAAACCATGTATTTATGATTAAATAGGTCCTTATGTAACTAGAAATGATTTTTGGAAAAAATAAATAGCAAACTATGAGGCAGCTGCAGTTCAAATTTGACCCGCTTCCAACTGAATCGGCGGAAATGTGTCTTTTTCACGAGAGGTGGATCAAAATTTTTTACACCCAACCATTTTGTCAATTGTGCATTAAATATGGCCTAGTATTTTATAAAAATGATTCGGTCCAATTTTGCAACAATTATTTGGTAGTTCCTTCACAAAAAACCTCCTTTCGAGCACTCGAAAAATGGAAAATGATTTTTTCGTCCAACAAAAATGAAAACTTCCTTAGGCAACATTGTTTGCCATTCCAATATGCACCCTTGTGCACAATATGAGATCATTTGAACAAACTATGCCATGAATGTGGCCATAAGATTGATCATTTGGCTTGAAAGCCATTGATCTCCACACATGATAGCTCATTTCTGAGAACACTTTTTTAAAATAATTGCCGTATTACAAGTTTGTTATTTTTCCTAGGAACTTGGCCACATATGATGACACAATGCGAAGGTTTCCCAATTTTTTGATTTTTTTTTGAATTTTTTATACCCGTTTCAAAATGCGGTCAAAATGGCGGGAATGACCGTTCCTAGCTAGTGGCTGAATCTTGGAATTTTGTTGGTGTTTCTCTGATTAAATAGGTCCTTATGTAACTAGAAATGATTTTTGGAAAAAATAAATAGCAAACTATGAGGCAGCTGCAGTTCAAATTTGACCCGCTTCCAACTGAATCGGCGGAAATTTGTCTTTTTCACGAGAGGTGGATCAAATTTTTTTACACCCAACCATTTTGTCAATTGTGCATTAAATATGGCCTAGTATTTTATAAAAATGATTCGGTCCAATTTTGCAACAATTATTTGGTAGTTCCTTCACTAAAAAACCTCCTTTCGGGCACTCGAAAAATGGAAAATGGTTTTTTCGTCCAATGAAAATGAAAACTTCCTTAGGAAACATTGTTTTCCATTCCAATATGCACCCTTGTGCACAATATGAGATCATTTGAACAAACTATGCCATGAATGTGGCCATAAGATTGATCATTTGGCTTGAAAGCCATTGATCTCCACACATGATAGCTCGTTTCTGAGAACACTTTTTTAAAATAATTGCCGTATTACAAGTTTGTTATTTTTCCTAGGAACTTGGCCACATATGATGACACAATGCAAAGGTTTACCAATTTTTTGATTTTTTTTGAATTTTTTATACCCGTTTCAAAATGCGGTCAAAACGGCGGGAATGACCGTTCCTAGCTAGTGGTTGAATCTTGGAATTTTTTTGGTGTTTCTCTGATTAAATAGATACTTATGTACCTAGAAATGATTTTTGAAAAAAATAAATAGCAAACTATGAGGCAGCTGCAGTTCAAATTTGACCCGCTTCCAACTGAATCGACGGAAATTTGCCTTTTTCACGAGAGGTGGATAAAAACTTTTTACACCCAACCATTTTGTCAATTGTGCATTAAATATGGCCTAGTATTTTATAAAAATGATTCGGTCCAATTTTGCAACAATTATTTGGTAGTTCCTTCACAAAAAAACCTCCTTTCGGGCACTTGAAAAATGGAAAATGGTTTTTTCGTCCAACAAAAATGAAAACTTCCTTAGGCAACATTGTTTGCCATTCCAATACGCACCCTTGTGCACAATATGAGATCATTTGAACAAACTATGCCATGAATCTGGCCATAAGATTGATCATTTGGCTTGAAAGCCATTGATCTCCACACATGATAGCTCGTTTCTGAGAACACTTTTTTTAAAATAATTGCGGTATTACAAGTTTGTTATTTTTCCTGGGAACTTGGCCACATATAATGACACAATGCGAAGGTTTCCCAATTTTTTGATTTTTTTGAATTTTTTATGCTCGTTTCAAAATGCGGTCAAAACGGCGGGAATAACCATTCCTAGGTAGTGGTTGAATCTTGGAATTTTTTTGGTGTTTCTCTGATTAAATAGATACTTATCTACCTAAAAATGATTTTTGAAAAAAACATAGAGAAAACTATGAGGCACCTGCAGTTCAAATTTGACCCGCTTCCAGCTGAATCGGCGAAAATTTGTCTTTTTCACCAGAGGTGGATTAAAACTTTTGACACTCAACCATCTGGTCAATTGTGCATTAAATATGACCTAGTATTTTAGAAAAATAATTTGGTCTAATTTTGCAACAATTATTTGGTAGGTCCTTCACAAAAAAACTCATTTTGGGCACTCGGAAAATGGAAATGATTTTTTTGCGCAATGAAGAAGAAAACCTCCAAATCAACATTGTTTGTCATCCCAAGATACACACATGTGCACATTATTGGTTAATTTTAACAAACTATAAGAAGGTAATATGTTGAATGTTACCCGAAATAAGAGGGTAAAAATATAAGAGAAACAAAAGAAAAAAACCAAATTATGTAGGCTTAATCCTGATTGGTGGAGTCAGTTGTGGCATGGATCGCTGACATGGAGAACATCCGTCCATCCATACATCCATTCATCTGTCCATCCTTCCGTCCATCCATCCCACCACCGCGAACCCCACCCAACCCCTCTCTCCTGAGCGAACCCCACCCCTCTCCCCTCAAGCTCGAACCCCACCCAACCCCTCTCTCTTGCGCGAACCCTAGCTTCCTCCCTTGCTGCCGCCACCTCCAGCTGCCGATCCCCGTGACCAGCACACCAACGTCCGGCGAGATCCCGGCGACGCAGCAGCCGCCCTCCCCGCCGCGGCTCGGGGGCAGGCAGCAGCAG